>NC_045739.1:10267217-10289125 GCF_008692095.1 Etheostoma spectabile
TGAATCCATGTAAGACACAATGTCATCAGGCACAATCCATGTCATTAGAATCAATGAGTCCATGTCATTAAACACAACGTGGCCATGCACACGTGCAGGCCAATGTTTTTTTGCAGTGATGACGGTGACGAGCTCACACGGACGTAATGGGGTAACCGTTCCAGCCCTAATTGTGACAGTGTAAACACTGCAGTCAGCTTAAAAACGCTTCAGTAGCCTGCCTAGAGCAGATGCCCAATCATTAAAACCCAGCTCTGTGTGACGTGACACGGAGCAGAGAGTAGAAAAAAACATTGAAAGTGTAGAACATTCAGAACATCTAGAAATCTGCGGTTTTTGCAAACAGGGATTTCTCTGAAAAAACATTTACCTCATTATTTGAAGCTTTGGCCACATTTAACAGGAACATCCGGCATTGTAATATTATAGATATGACAAAAAATACGGAAATGCATAATAGGTCAGTTTTTTAATGAATAATCAGGGTTTTAAAACAAATCCAAGAACATCTGACACATATTTCTATTCCATTCAATGTTCCCGTTTGCCTGTCAAGTTATCTGAATTAAATACTGCAAAGTTTATAGGAGATCTTATGTACCACGAACCTACCATGCATCAGCAGGGCAGACACACACTCTTCTCGGCCCTGCAAGCCTGCCTTGATGAGGGCTGTGAAGCCACGGGGATCCCTGACTTCGGTGTTCACACCAGAGTAGTAGTTAAGGATATAGTTCAGAATGCTGATAAAACCTGGATTGAAAAAACGACAAAAACATAATATTAATATTGGTAGGTTGATTGGAGACTAGAGGTTTAGGTTATGTGCTATATGTGTCATCAGACAAACCTGCCTGGGCAGCAATCATGAGGGCAGTATTGCCATCATTGTCTTGGTGATTGATGTCTATTACTGTGCATGTGTACAGCGTGGTGACAATGTCTATGAATCCCTTGCCCACAGCCAGCATCAGCCCATTCTGAGGGGGAACAAAGTAAAAATAAATTGACCTTTATGAAACTATTAAACCTTTTTGGTTGAAAAAATACAGATTTTTTAGTTTTTTGTTTGTGTCAAAGTCACAAAAGGAAATTTAAATCCATCTCACCCTGCCATTGATGTCAAGTTCCATGGCTTCATCTTCAGTGACCCCTCTCTCAAGGATCCTGCGGAGGGATGTGGGCTCATTCCTAACGCAGGCCTCATACAAAGATTTAGCTGGCTCTGTATGCTTTTCATCCCTTTCATAGTCGGGTAGTACTGAGTCATCAGAAAGCACACTCCATGAGTCAGAATCATCCAGGAGGTTCACTGAGTCCTCAGTTGGGCCTTCGCCCAGGTGGGGGTCATAATTTGCAGCAGCCATGGAACCCTTCTGCCTGGGATCCCACCTGGGTGTCAGGTCTACTGCACACCACCCATATCTTGAATAGAAAAAAACAACATTTATTTTTTCTAGATTTCCCTCAGGCATGTGACATTCATGACTTACCACCAGCAATTGTGTGCCTATCAGCAGGCATAGAAAACCCAGTATTACTGGCCCAGTAAAGCAGCATGAACAGCTAATTTTTAATTTAGATGATTGTAATGCTATTTGTGGGTGCAAGTGGTAGGAGAATAGCCATAATGGCCTCTAAACAAATGCTCTGCTTGGTGGCCACAGGCTGCTGATATAAACATCTGAAGGACAGTAAAGATTTGAACCGCAAAAATAATTGTGTGCATATGTATTATGTTTAGTGCTATCCAGAGTAGGATTGTGTATAATGTCTTCTTTTCCAAATAAGCATCGTACTCTAGTTCAAATATGACTCCAAGACTAATAACAAAACACTGGCAGCCTTTGAAGTTATCACGTTGTCTCTGATGACCTGCAGGGCCTTGTGTTTAAGGGACGGTGCTTAAAGAGGATGACAAGATTCACCTCACCTCTGCCCTTCTGTTGGAGCGGCTGATCCATAAGTCTGTGATTTACAAGATGGTTAAGCTGACTGTGCGACACGTTTTTGCCAGTGTTTGTTTACTAGCTCAGCCCATCACAGATCAGAAGAAGAGAGTGGTTATGCCTTATAATATTTTCACTATTATATACTTTAAGGTAATTAATGCTCAGAAATGTGTAAGAATGTGCATGACATACTGTATATAAATATTTATGTGAATTACGGCATAGGAGGAGTGTACTGGGTTAAGAAAGGTCATATGGTACTGGAAGCAGTGGAAGGCCAGGCTAGTGACAGTATCTGTCATGGTGTCTTTACTGGTTTACTCTGCACTGCAGTACAAGTGCACTGGGATATCCAGTGCTTATTTGGTATAAATCATTAAACTATACAAATGCAAATGTAATGTTTGTATGTAGTACATTTTTAAACCAGTCATGACACTGATTCTCAAAACCCAGGTTCAGGGTTTGAGCTGCCACTAAGAATTATTTTCATTGTCAAGTAATGATTATTTTCTCTATTAACCAATTAGTTGTTGAATAAAATGTCAGAAAACGGTTAAAAAAAGGTGACGTCCTCAAATGTTATATGTCTAGATATTCAGTTTACTGTCATAGAGGAGTAAAGAACCCCATAAATATTCACATTTAAAAAGCTTGAATCATGAAACAATTTCCCAAAAAAATGACTCACCAATTTATCAATTATCAAAATAGTTGGAGATTAATTTAATAGTTGACGACTAATTGATTAATCAGTTTGTCTTTGCAGCTCTGCTTAATATAACAGACTGAGTCTTTATTAATGTTTTGAAGGAGCTGCAGATGAGCATGAGAAAGAGCTTGATTGCTCTCCAGTGAGCGATTGAGTGTATTTAAATTGTCAGGATGCCTTGGCCCTGCATACATCACGACACCTGCCACCATATCCACGCACTAGGCACACAGATTGCACAGAAGCAGCTTTACACCTGCTGACAATTTATTAGAGTAATAGCGTCTTTTGGATAAGCTCTCGTTAAATGCCAGATAGAACTGATAGAACTCCATTAATCCTATACACACATGTTCCTTTTTCAGCATTGTGTCATGCAGAAGAATGAAGATTGCTATCACACAAACATGTCTCCTACTGCACAAACATAGAAAGCTCCTTATTTAACTCTGCCATTGTGGCCTGAGCAACACTTTGGAATCTAAACAAGCTTCTTCCTATGAATCCAAAATTTGAGTTGTGGAGTGAAGATGTAAAAAATAGATAATTTGTGCCAAACAAAGTGACTTTAAAAAAAATATTTTTTAGAAGAAATAGTAATAGTAAAGTCTCACCCTAAAGCAATCCAGCCATGGGTTAGTCCTTTTCTGTTTTTCTCTCTTTTTGAATTTGCTCTTGGTGGTTAAACCATCCTCATATGTTGAACTGCCTTTTGTCCTGTTGGCTCTTGGCAGAAACTGGTTAAGTTAAAGTTTCCCAAACTGACCCTGGCTGAATGCCTTCCCCCTCCCTCTATCTCTCCCGATGGCCAGTTAGGTTGCTTCATCAGCCGGCAATCCGTCCAGGTCCCAACATAGACCCTGCTGTCTTAAGTCAGGCAACATGCTCTCTCCCTCTCATCCTGATTATAGAAGATTTAAGGATTAAGAGAAAGAAACAGACAGCAGCCAACTTTGCTCCCCGTACAGTCTGCTCTCTCTTTCTCCTCTCTGTCGCTGGTCTTCTCAGCACTCTCCGAATCTGTCCATCCACAGATCTCTGCTGCCCGTCTGTTGTGTCAGAGAAAAACTCCCTATCTGTCCAAATAAGTGCTGTGACAAAATCATGGAGGCTATGGTTCCTTAATCTGCTCTCCTGCTGAGGACCCCCTGCCTGAATAATTTTAGTGTGTCTGTGTGATGGGAGACAGCATCTTTGGTCTGTTTTCCCATGGAAATCCATTTGCTGGGACAAACAAACTAACCCTGCTGTTACTCTAAGCCAGGGGGCTTTGCTAGTAATTATTTCCACAACGGGCATGACACACACAGACATGCATTGAAACACATGGACATTCTGTGATGCCTGCCGTGCACACAAATGCTAAAGTACGAGACGCTAAGCAAACACAAACACAACTCATTGTACACCGACACAGATGCTGTAAAGGCTGGAAGCAACTGATTTGCTAAATCTACATGCCTACACGCTAGACACTAGGCATCTATGAAAACAAGAAGAAGAAGAAACTTTTATATTTGTCAAATACAATCGTACAGTACAATGTAGTGAAATTCCATCTCTGCATTTAACTAATCCTAAGCATTAGGAGCAGTGGACGCTACATACAATCCAGAGAGCAACTTGGGTTTCAGTGTCTTGCTCAAGAACACTTTGACACGTGGCCAGAGGAGGCCGGGATCAAACTGCCAATCTTGCTGATGATGACCAACCCGCTCTTCCTCTAAACCAGGGGTCTTCAACGTTTTCCAGGCCAAGGACCCCCAAACTGATGGCGAGATGGAGCGGGGACCCCCTAATTATATATATTGTATAACATTGTGTTATATCAAACTGGTCCTATAGTGCCATGTGTGCATTGATGACTGAAAGACATCTTCTGCCTCCATTTATCTGTTTACTACAGTGTGTTGAATTCATGTTAATGTGGATTTAAAGACATTTCAATTAGTGGAAAAAATTGCAGGGGGGGGGTGGGGGGGGGGGAATATAAAAAAAGTCTAATCAACCAAAACTTTCGCGACCCCCATGCAGTACCTCTGCGGACCCCCTAGGGGTCGCGGACCCCCTGTTGAAGACCCCTGCTCTAAACCACAGCCACATCAAGACAGACTTACACTTTTATTTACTGTTTCAGTTTCCAGAGTTTCATCAATATGTGATATAATTGTCTTCTTGAGCAGGTCACGATTCCTTCAAAAGAAATATCAAACGTTGAAATATAACAAGTAATGTTATATTGCAAATGTAAGAAACCAGATTAAGATACCTTAATTAACTTCTTTTTACTAGTTTCACATTGGTTCAAGCGCTCTGCTTGAACTGTGACCAGGACCCTTTTGTTGTGATGGCCGAATTCCATTTGTGTACAGGAATATCTTGGTTTATTCATAGCACAGAAAAAAGGACGTGGCATTAAAGTTGCATGTAAATAAAATAACCCTGATAGTGAATGGAAGTAGGGCCAATCTGTAACTTTGTGAATGGGAATTTAGTTTGCTTAATGCAACAGCTCCTTTCTGTTAGAGTGACATTGGCACACTGCCCTCTTCTGATCAAAATGGGGTAATGCAGTGTTTTGACATGAGCCTTGCGCATGTGGTTCAACAAGATATTTAGAGACAGCTCAAGTTTAAAATAACCATATAAATGAATCCTCACTGTACGTTACAGTTGCTGTCTACATCACCTTCAAATATATCCACAAACTTACAACAAGGCACATCTTGTTTGCTCTGAACTTACATGTCTTCACTTTGCCTTGAGTGAAACAATTAACATGTTATAATCAAGTTCTTCATGCCAGCACTATCAAAGAGACACATTATTTTGATGTCAGATGTCTATCACTGTAGAGACCCAGCTTGACTGAGAAAATCTACTGTGACAAGTTGGACACTCGTTTAAAAGCATTTTGATCCTGAGAATTATAGTGGTTGATCCATCTGAGCCATCTGAAGTGGACACACCTCCAACAACGTAATCTCACTAAATCCCATCAAATGCCCCAACCAATTCCTTATCAGAAGCTGCCTTTTTGGCTGTGAACCATCAGATCAGACCTATAGTGGCACACTAACCTGACCCATTTATTAAAAGGTGCCATGTTTATAATAGACACAAGTGCCTAAGGTGGTTCTTTACTCCTTACTGATATGATGAAACACAGGAAGAGGAAGAAAAGGGCATGGTTGGGGGTGAAGTGTGTTTATAGCTGGTGAACGGCCAAAACAGAAATGAAATTGATAGGAAGTGCAGAGGAAAGGGAAGTACATTTGGCACAACAGGGTGGGGTAGTGGTGTGTGTTTGTTTTCCCTTATCCTGTTAGATATACAGGAATGATCCAACTGCTTTTCCAGACGAGGGCAGCACAGCACACTTCAACTGCTGCAGTTTTTCTAAAAAGAAATCCAACAGATTTTTATAAATGACTCCTAATCTGATGAATGAGCTAAAGAACATTTTGTTCTGATTCCCACCTACTGATACTCACACTTTCCTTTTAGGGTCAGAGTTATTTTGCTCCTATTCTGCAAATTCCTCACAGAGTCATTCACTCATCACTGCAAAAGGCAGTTACACTTCTCCCCAGACACCGGAATATCCAGCAAAGGTCACTGGTAAAGCAAAGGCACTTGGAAAGGGGCTTGGGAAGCAATGAACTAAGTTTAGCCATCTTAGTAAGGGATTCTAAAGACAGCCTTTTGCTCAACTAATATAAGATAGTTGGACAGACTGGTCACTACGCTCAGACTCTGTGAGCATCTGCTATTTTATTTCCAGCATGTGGCTAACAGACTGAAGCCCCCCTACACTACTTGTTTTAAAATGTCTGAAAGCCAGCAGGGATCAGGTAAATAGAAGGAAACAGAGATATACTTGGTTATGTATGGCAAGGAAGAGATTATGGGGGATTTGGCAGAAATTATTGCCATGGAAAGTGGAAGTTTGTGGTGTCTGTACTTTGACTCAAGGGTGGGTGAATAACGCACAAGTGAGAAATACTGCACACAAAGGAAATTAATTGTTTAGAGCTGGAGTACTCATACCTTTTACTTAGCCAAAATGAAACTTGCTATGGACTGGGTAAAGGGTTAAGTTAGGTAAAGGAAACAGAAAGAAGTACATAAGTATGAAAATGCACACCACAACTCCTTCAATGTATTCTTTCACTCTCTGTGCTTCCTAATAAGTGCTCATAATAGTCACATGTTGTGAGTTTTTGAAACATGTCTTTTAGTTTTAGTTTCATCCACATGAAATCTTAAGAGTTAAAGTATTTCTTTTAGAAAGCAATGCAGTACAAGTCTGACTTTTTGAAATTCTTTTTAGGCATGCTTATATGAATAGTGCTAGTGGAGATGTGACAGGGAATGAGAAAGAGAGAGAGATGCAACAAAAGTTAGCTTGCATGAACTGGGTACAACAGGCTTGTTGGCTTCTTTTTTACAGTAGCTGCCCTGGTTTAGAGAAGGCGATAATGATGTGTCCACAGTCAGTCTTGACCTTGTGCTAATGGCTAGTGTGAGTGATGTGAAAACAGTGTATGACCACAAAGTGGTTGTTGTAAGCAAGCATTGCTTCTTCCAACTACATGCTTTTGGTTTCCTCATGCTCTCTTACATCTTCACCTCTGCCAGTAATTTCTCTAAGGTCTTCACTGCAGCCGGTGACTACTGTAATTGTGCTCTGATAAAGATGAAAGCTAGCCCATGCATTATGAAAAGACATCTCTCCCTAATAGTTTAGAGGAAAAGCATCCAGAGCTTTCAGAAAAACAGAGAAATGCCAAAAACACAGAAGTAATAAGCTCCCATAGTTAGACCTGTTTAGTATTATGGAACACAATTAAAACGTTTTTTTTTTTTATATTTGATAAAATAAAATAGCTAAATATTGAGTACACCCAGAGAAAACACAACACAACAAAGCAGTATAAATAATAAAATATAAGGCTAAACAAATACAAATGCATTAAGGACATGAGAAAGAAAAATGTGCAAAACCAGAATCCAGAATTATTACCCTTTGCAGAGTTTTTTCTAATCCATATTTCATTTTTTATTTAAAATACCACCAAAGCATTAACATTTACCATTTTATTTTCTGCTTACACACTTCACACTAGCAGCAGACACAAATATGACAATTATCAAGTGACGAGTCACTTTTGAATGTTCTCTCATATTTCTGCCTTAAGGTCTTGTATAGTAGTATTTATAATTAAAGAGGGTATATGGATTTAAAAAACAACACCAAGGGGAATATTTCTGGATTCATATTTTGGAGTATTAACAATCTCTCCTTTGTTGACAATGGAACATTGTGTTATTTATGACAGCATTAAACTTAGAAAACCAACATTGTTTTGAATATGATTAATGTCTGGCATGATGAGCAAAAATATTTTGTTGGGCTTATTCTTGCTTTAGCCCAATCTGGAGTGATGCCTGTGGCCTCGTGCTTACGACCAATCCCAGCTGTTCCCATATTCATTGCAAGCAAGTCTAATTGCCCTGTCTTGGGCAAATGTTAACAGACTTCGAACAGGTCAGTGACTGAGAGAAATGTACCACTGTCTTTTAATCAAGAAAGATAACCTACATCCTCAACTGCAAAAAATATTTTTTATACGAGAGAAATTGAGAAATGGACAACTCCTCCTCTTCCCGTGGGAGGTTATTTCCTCTGTGTGTGTTTGTCATGCCCCTATTTGATTGAAAGCTCAAAGGAATTAGGTGTATGCAGTGGAGAGAATTGTGTAGATGCTTTTCATCCAAAATTAGGGAGGGATGTCTTTACATGACTTGTGGGCTAGCTTTTATCTTTCATCTTTCATCATCATTTAATCTGTTTTTGGGAGTTTACTTTCAAAACAAATGTGACCAATACATAATGAGAAACAACAGTATAATTAAAGCAAGAATTAAATAAAGACATCGATGTGGCGACCTTTATGATGGGCAGGTCTTCAGATCTGTAGAGGCTCTCATGCACTGGAAACCCAGATTTAGTTGTAATTAAACTTTTCAGTGGTTACTACTTATTCGTTCATGTTTTGTTAAAAAACATATTCATTACTAAAATGAGTTGTTTGTAATAATGAGGTTGAGTATGCAGTGCACAGAACATATCAAGCAGAGATAACAAAGGAGTTTAAGTTTCTGTATGGGTGGGGCGGGGTCATTTGAACTGTTTTATGCTAAAATAATGCAAAAGGCTCATGGGAAAAAAATGTATGTTCTTATGTTCAACAGTTTATGTGCTAGTTAAAGTGTGTTTTAATAAATGTGTTTTAATAATGTATTGAAAACTTTGTTCTTAAAATCATTCTGTCATAAAAGAAAAAAAACACATTTATGTAAACAAATTATTTCTTTAGCAGTGATATGTAGCCTAATGTTTTCTATTGGTTGTGTTTCTTTGCATGTTCAAAGCTAAAGTGAGTAGTTTCTGTCTCCCCCATGAGGAATTCCAAGTAATGACAACAAAACTATTGGCTTATCAAAATTATACTTACCGATCGCACACCACCCCCACCCCTCCACCACGCAGTAGCCAAGGAGGACACAGAGGATTAAAAAAACATGATGTACTCTACAGAAGAATCATTATCTTGACTCGATTTTATGTGCGAGGATGTTGCCGGAGGACACCAGTTTCTGAACATAGCCATACTGAGAAATACAGAGAGAGTTATGTGGAGCTGATAGTCTTAAATAGCTTTGTATCAACTCATCTGGCAATGGCTTGAATTTAACGGAGGTTCATTGATATAAAAAAGTTATGCACTAAAACTTTAATTTAACATGCTTATTTTAGACAACATGAATTCAGAATTAAAATATGTATATATTATATATATTATATTTACTAATGATTCTTAGTAATAAGTAATGTAAACTTGATTTGTCTACTGCATCAACTTACTGCTCTGTGTTAATGCAACTTGACCTGTTAAATTTCACCTTCTTCATTTCTAGTAAAGTTAATTAATTTGGGATAACAGTGTGGAGGAAGTTCAACCACCCACTGGCCTAGACTGTGTGTGACCAAAACAGGACAGAGTGATGATCTCAGGCTGCACTTGGGCTCAGTAGAAGTTAAAAGCTCTAAGACATTCTTCATAGGTTGTCCAAAAATATTCCTGCTGCATTTTATACTGTCTGCAAGACTCAACTGTCTCAGACAGTTGTACAAGAATTTATAGAATTTTAAGGCACAAAAGACAAATACTGTCTGAGTCTACTGATTTCTAGCAAACACACCTGTTTTTCAAGGCTTTGTATTAATATATAAAGTATTTCTCCATGGATAAAACTTAAATCCTTACAGTGTCTGTCAAAACTTTGATTTATCAAAAGTTACAACCTTATAGCTTGAATTATTACATATTTGGGAATCATAATCACACACTAATAACTCACAGTGTCAGTAATACTTTTTATAACATATAAATGTGAGTGAGGGTAATTTGAACTGTAAAAAACATGATTAAGTGCTGTTTTTCCAGGCAGATTGAAAAATGTTTCTGTTAAAGAACTTACCAAGTTCGGATTTTTACAGTAAACATGCTCAATAAAATGATCATTTCAGACCTGTCTGCATTTAGCAGACTGTACTATCTCAACAACTATTGTAATGGATTGGCAAGAGATTTTGTTCAGGCATTCATGGTCCGTAGAGGATGAATCCCACTGACCTTTGGTGATACCCTTTAGGATCTCAATGAAGTTGACATTTGAGTGAAATATTTCTACACATATTCATGTTCTTCTCAGGATGAATTTTAATGTCTTTGGTGATCCATGACTTTTCATCTAGCATTCTCATCACGTCAACATTGCAATTTTTAACTCTTCTTCTCTTGCCTCATCTTCTTCATCTTCTTTTTGCTATGTTTTGTGTGTAACTCAATAACATAAATTGCCAAGTTACTACTTGTCTCATATTTGTGATTACTGTGCCTTGTCATAAATAGGTCAAAACCTGAAATTATCAGTGCATGAAGTGTGATTTATCTGTTTTTTTCTAGGTGCAACACTTTATTAAATTCTGCAGAAAAACCTTTAAATAACTTGAATAGCCATAGAAATTGACATTAGGATGATCATTAGGGGTAATTTATTGTACGGTGACCTGTCTATATTATTACCGATAATTCTCAATAACAGGTGATCAACAATCGTGTTGCCTGAATGTTCACCTTGGCTGTGTTTGTGTCTTTCCATGATACACACTGCACAGGGTCAAACTGTCAGTAAACAATATGGCAAGCCATCAACTTTTAATAGCAAATACTATTTCAAGTAGCCACAAAGAAACACTACTGGTTTGACTAGTCAGTACTTTAGCAGTTAAATAAGTTGTGTAAGATGTGTGTGTGTGTGTGTGTACACTTGCACAATCAGTGACAGTCTTTTAAATAGTTTAGTAGTTGAAGTAGAGCTTCATGGGCTGTGTATTCATACCTTATTTGGGGCTGCCCCGCTGCTCAAGAGTTCACACAATCCATGTGTCACTGCCTGAGACTTGGTCAAAGATGAAGAGTGAGTGTAGGGTGCCAGGATATTTCAAAGAAAGACCAGAAGAAAGATATATAGAAAAGACTGAGATAGTTTAAGATTGGGGAACAAATCCAGGTAGTGTAGACGAGGAGGAAAAAAAGGAAAAAAGAGCAAGACTAATGGAAGGAGGAGAGGTTTTGGGAAGGGGGGTGGTGATCCTCTATAGCCAATGAAGAACAAGAAAGGAGGATTCCAAGGAGGGTGATGTGCTCAGTCTTGAAGTCATGGCTCACCGTTTCAGCTTTCAGATTGAAAGACAGGAGAAGAACAACCTCACAGAGAACTACTTCTACACTGTCTAGACTCCTCATTTAGACAAAGATGAGGACAGTTGACTCTGCTCAAGAAGGCCAAAGAAAATCTTCTATCTAAGTTTCCGGGAGAAGCTTATGTTGAGAGCACAAGGTGGAAATTTTCACTGGACTAAGCCAGAGGTAGAGACGCCTTGTACCAGCTCACCTGTGTCTGAATTGGGGGAGGTGTCAAAGGGACAAGGAGGGACAAGCTCTGAGGCTCCTGTCCAGACAGAAACATGCCCCCTTCTTCCAGGATCAGTTATTCATGTGCATGAGGTTTCCTGTGTGTCCGACTAGACAAGTCAGGTTGCGTTGGCTCGGCTCCAAACTGTGGCACAGTGTGCTGTGAGACACGCTAAAAGAGCGGAAAGCAGGGGCACAAGAGTGAGAGGGAGAGAGAGAGAGAGAGAGAGAAGGTCCCAACAGCCGATGAGAATAATTTGAGGTGAGTTTTTGTTTGCCGTTTGTGGAGAATGAAGGCTCTCCAGAAGAATCAGGGACGCACTGACCAGATGTTGGGAGCCATGGCTGACATGCTAACTTCTGTGGCTATGCCCAGTCAACAGTGGGTAAGTTGTAGGTCTGTTTGTGTATTTACTGGCTGTTTATATGAAAGCATAATGGTAAGAAAGCACATGTGGAGCTATTTTGAAGGGTTTGCGCTGCATGATGCATACCAAGTTTATTTTGTGTCACCTCTATAACTTGGTCATTAACCTAAAATGGGCAAGCAGAGAGCGGAGAGAGAGAGGGAGGGAAGGATTGCTTGTCTCTGTTCAGTGCTTGGGAGGAATCTTGGATGTTTGAGAGGAACAGGAACCAGAGCAGTGATGATTCAACCATCTGACCATAAACAAACTCATGCAGGTCGCCCTACTGCAACACAGCATATTACATTTTCTTTCTTCTTTCCTTTCCTTTATCTGCCATTAAAACAGAAAAGGGTCTACATTACGGGTGATCTGGTTTCCTGAAGTATGTGTTTTCTAGTTTAGTTGGTTGGTCGATTTACATTCTTAAATATAAACATAACCATTGTTACCCTCTTCTTTAAATTCAAATCTCCAAAACCAATATGAAGTCTGACGTAAAATGCTTACACAAATTGTATTTAATAAACTTGATTGAACTACTATTGTATTAATGTATTAACATCTAGAAATTCAAACATTCTGATTTCAGAGTGTACCAAAAGATCCATATGGGTTTGCCATAAAAACTTTTCTTTCTCTTTGTTTATCTTGATAAATCATTTCCTCCCTGGCAGAAAATGGTAAAAAACATAACAGTGATTGCAATCTCCCTCCATCCCTGAAAAATACTGATAACTACCTCTATTAACCTCTACTCTGGTGCTGCTGGGTTTCTAAATAGATTTAAAGTGTTGTCTGAGAAGTAGTTCTTATCCAAGCTATGTGGCAGAAGTTGAACCTCAGCGATTTCTGTTGCAATCAATTTTGCTTAGTGCATAATGGAGAAAAGGATGGAAAGGATGCAGGGAATAGAGGAAAAACACAGCCACTGGTGAAATATGTTGTGGTTATGTGACCATAAGCACTCTCTACAGTCTTACAATCACTTCCTCCTTGAGAGCAGGGCTCCACCGCTGACAAAGGTATTTCTGTGTGTAGCTCTCAGAGGGGGGTGAGGCGGACCTCCCATCAAGCAAGGAGGTGAAGGGGCCTGTGCAGGGCCAGTGGGAGCCAGGGGGGCTGGAGTGGGAGCAGCAGGCCACTACAACAGAAAACCCAGAGCGGAGACAAAGAACAGGTAAGAACTGAAAGGGCTGCACTGAGCGTAACAGATCATTTTTTGAACCCCAGACCCACAATGCTAGTCCAAACATTGTCCTTCACCAAACCGGTCAGAATTCAGAAACTCACTCAAACACAAACCTCCAGCCTCAGCTTTGATTCTTTGTGCAAAATGTCTCGGATTTCTGTGCAGTGGTCTGAAACAGTCTGCTCAGCACTCAATCACATTCATAAAAAAAATGCTTCCTGCAGTCTCTGATACTGTTGACATATATGTAGTGATGATTTCTTGAGTCAAGATTTATGGCATAATTAAACTTGAACCTATAAATGTGTATCTGCCACGCGAGCTGCTGCCCAGGCCTTCAGTTTAAGCTCAGCCTGCTTTTGCATGTGAGCCACATGTGAATTCAGGATAAAAACAGGCCCATCTGCCATATCTGATGGTGGTCATTAGCAGTAATAACTTCAGGGAAAGTATCACATTGGAATCACCTGAGTGTTGGTAGTTAACTCTTATTAAACTCCACCCTCTGTATCCTCTATTAGGAGCAAATTGCTATGCTGTAATGTACCATACATAAGTACGTTTGAGAGAGAAAGAGTCCTTGTGTGTATACACATGCAACACTTTCCAGATGGGGCAAGAAAACATGTTGAGCTGAACTCCCTTCCCCTTCTGCCCCAACACTGTTGGTTGCACTGATTCTGATTCAGCTTTGAAAAGGTTGCGTGCATTGCCATTTTCCTTGAGTCGAATGGAACAAAAGGATCTTTGTAGCAAGATCTGGGTTTGGGTTAGAGGGAGTGTGTGTGTACATACGGGGGGTTTGGTGGCGAATACAATGTGGCTGGACCACTAACTGTTGTGCAGAAGAGAACATGGTGTACAGAAGGGATGTATGTGAGGCCAGAGGAAGCTGCCAGCGATGCTTATCTGTATCGGTCTTCGGACAGGGTATGTTGTTGAGGTTAATACTGCCAAATATTGTTTTAGTGCCCAGCTCAGAAAAACAAAAAAAATAAAGAAGGTAAAGTAAATGCATTATTTGGAGCCATGTGGAAGGACGATGACCAAAAAGGGATTGTGTTTATTCCAGTCCCAGACAAGCTACTTTGCTCAATTGTTTTTGCGTAGCCCAATTTCCTCCGGATAGGAAATTGGATGGAAAATCAATGAAACACGAGGCGGAAAAACATCTGAACCACAACAACAAGATACAGACGTTGTTGTAGCAGAGTATAGCTGGACGAGAAGTATTTTTGTTTATCGGCTCTCCGTATAATCAAACCAATATGAATTCCCATAATGAAAAATTATGGTTCAAGTTTTTATTATCTAAAATTTTGACAATAAAAACTTGAATCATAATTTCTGAAGTCTAAATTATTCATTTAGATTCTAAATGAACAATTCTTATTTTGAACGTCTTTGAAAATAACTAACTAATAAACATCAAAAGGTTTAATTAAGGTGGGATTTCTGTACAGCCTAAATTAACTTGTATGCATGTGACAGAGTCGATCTTCAAAAATGTAGAACATGTGATTACATACACTATGGTTTGACTGGCAGAGGTCATAGTGTTGTTTCCATCCCTTGCTGTGTCAGTTGAAGAAAAGGGAAAAGAGGAGAGGCCCCTGTTTTCTTTAAAGACGTGGTTCACAGGGCCATAATGGCCATCTGTTATATGTTAGACACAACATGCCTAGTGGCTTCCCAGGAATCACAGGACAGGGCCAACCTCCACAAATTCAGATCCATTTTTCCAATTTCTCAATCCAGCTTTCTTTTCTTTTCTTCCCCCTTCTTGGTAGAGCATCTTACTCCAGTTTTGCCTTCCCTCTCCTCTTCATTTTGTTCTCCAATCCCCCATGCATTTTCCTCAAAGCAATGTCTACAACAGTGGCATTTTTGACCTGGCTTCCCCTCCAAATACACAGAGCTGCTGAACACATTTTTCTCAAATCTCATCAGTTTTTTTCTCTGCCTCATGGCCCCTCATATCCCAGCAACCATGTAGTTCATACTCTCTCTCTTCCCAGACAATATGAGTCTACAGTGTCTGTTTTGTAACACCGATCAGTGATGGACGACCATGTGTGTCCAAACTCGCCATGTGTGTGCAAACTCTGTTTCTTACGATATTGTCTTTTTCAAGGTAAAATCCATGAAGCTGTATCAACATGAAATGCACAGAACCAGTAAAAATAAACAGTGGTGTATTTGACCCACAACATTGCTCATGTGCACAGACACACAAGCCATCCACATCTCTATTGAACTTTGAATGTGCTCATTTGCACACAACACATGCTCACTATTAAGGTAGAACAAGTTATACAAGTTGTGTTATTTATAAGAAACATGATATTTTGTTAGACATACAGAAATAATGATGAACATTTATGGCAACATAATATGAGGAACGCTTGCATAACACTCTCTGTACCACAAATTTGTCATAGTCAATGCACAAGAATAGGGTTTTTTACAGTTTCAAATTTTTTCTACAGATAGATACCTGAATGGATTTGAAAGACTAAAATCACAACAAGAGTCTGTTAGTGTCTTGAGTTTCCAAAAAGTTGTTCATTCTACTGATGAAAAGTGATACCTAAATGACATCATTCACCAAATTCATGAGCAGATGTGGGGTGTAGAATTTGCATGCCCTTGTACATATCTGGTTTCGTGAGAGGCTGGGGGAGTTTATCATCCAATGATCACAAAGAACTCTGGGACTGAACTGTGTGTGACGTTAAATTGGCAGAGATCAACCTGAAGCAGCATCATGTTGTATTGTTAGGGCTATATATTAGACAGCATTACCTCACACAGGTATAGTGTAGTTGTGTTTATTTACATGATTATGACATCAATAACAACACATTTATTCTATGATGTAGAAGATATGTACAGTGTCGCAAGAAATAAATTCTGATCAGATTATACATAATTAGTGCTACTTGCATGAATAGCAAATGTTTCCTTTGTGTATAAAGGCCTATACTTTGTTAGACATGACCCATGTTGTCATACATATTTGAAAAGCTCTTCCAAGTACTGTCTGTGTTTCCGTGGGATGTTAAGACAGTTTGATAATCCATATCTGTTTTGCAATGCTCCCCTGATGTTGTTGGGAACATTGGGCAAAGAACAGTCCTGAATTTGTTATCTGCACCTTTGACCTTTATAGATCCCACGCTTTCTGAAAAGTCTTCTTGTGAAATAAAGCCCATTAACCTCACGGATATGTGCACTTCTTAGCACATGGATTTAATTTGTCTTGAATTGGCAATGTTGGCAAAGTTCCTAAGCTTGCTATAGAGCCTGCAACAACTGACCTTTTTACCACTTGGCATGGGAAACAAGCCATGATCCCAGCTCTGACATACCTGACACACATCATCACCTTTTACTGTTATTACCTTCTACAGTGGAAATAAACAATTGCTCATTTTCAAATCCAGCAATTACAGAGCAACATTATCATTATGGCCGATTTAAGTCCAATATTTAATCTCTTTTAGCTCTGTTAATGGTCCCTATACCAACTCCTTTAGGGAAATATTTGACTCTTTAGCTGCTAGTTTCTAACTTTATACCCTCTACTGTTTGGTGCTGAGCAGGTAGTGTACCATGTTTTTTCTTTTCTTTAAACTTTTCCCTTAAAACAGCTTCCTGCGGTGTCCCAACATGGCGCTATAAGAGCGGTGTTGATTAGACTGAACAGATAAACAATGAGCTAAACTCGATATAATCTGGGGGGAACGGCAGATTTAGATAAATCTCTGTGGGTTTATCACTACGAGCAACCACTTTCACATTGATGGTACTTTAAAGGATTAAGGACCACAGGTTGTTTATTAGTAAAAGATTTGTAGTGGCAGTGTCAAACCCTCCGAAATATGTGATTGTATCCTTTTTACATAAATAATTAAGTAAAAAAAGAAAGAATTCTATTTGTGTATATGAGTTTAATTTATGTTCATTGTAGTTGAAGTTCATGTTGTTTTTCAGTGAAGTGGGTCAGGCAGGGCTAGCTGGAAGGCGTAGGTCAGGCAGGACACCTCACAGGTCACTGATCTGCAGCACAGCTGGCATTTAGATCACAGACTGACCTGGAAGAAAGGAGGCAGCTTGATAACCATGAACACAGTCTCAGGCACATACTGCACAACAAAAATCAAAATTGTGGTTTTCTATTTTATCCAGCCTGATTCAGATGGAATCTAATGTAGCAGAAACACTATCTCTTAATTTCTTTTTATGACTGAATCTGCCTTTCCCTTGACAGTAAAACCTCTTGTCTCAGCAATTATTGACCAATGATAAAGCAGCAGTGTCTAACCATGTGTTGTCCCAGGGCTCGTTTTTGTTTAATTAACATTTTCTCCTTTGGGTGGCGTTTTAGCTAAGTTCTATGCCTTGAACACAGTCAGCAGCAGTCCCAGAGTCTCAGTGCGAGCATTGCTGCATCTAGAGCAAGGTTCACAGACTGGCTCCAGAAAAATAAAGGGAAGGAGGGAAGCTGTGGGTCAGGTAGAGGAGTAAAACTGACAAGTTCCGGTTTGAGTACCATAACCAGTTTTGCTGAAAAAAAGGGGAGCTGGATGGAAAACAATTGGTAAGGAGTATGTGTTTGTGTGAATGTATAGTGTGGCTCTGAGTGTATGCTCGTAATTGTGGGTGGTACGTGAGTATCATGGATGTTTTGAGAAACAAGTCTCTATGGGTGGTGTACCTCCTCCCTGTGTAATGCAGAGCTGCCCAAGAGCTGCACTGCATGATAAGGTATAATAGTGGGAGGTACTGAGTGGTACTACTGGTGAAGTACACAAAAACAGAGCAACCCCCTTGTCTGTTTCCCTGGTGTATGCCAGCAGTACAGTTTATTCTAATTGAACAAAATGGCAGATTTCTGCCAAACAGCAGCAGAGAAAAGAACAGGACAGTTATTCTGTGACTTCTGCTCTGTGATGGGACCTCAGCCAAAAGCCACAAATCTCCCCCTCACCCTAGCTTGTCCAGAATGCCAGTTTGCCTTAATTGGCGCTCAGCTGAGAGATGATGAGAGGAAGAAAAAAGAAAGAGGAACTAAGGGAGAAACAGCAAGGGAGAGGGAGGAAGGAAAATCTAAGTGAGCATATTTTGGCAGGATTTCAGCTGGCTGATGGGGTGAAGAGAGGTTAATGTCAGTGGGGGGTTGGGGAACACACTGCGAAGAAGCAACTGCATATCTGCTGAACTGAGACATGCTGTAGCTATTAGTATGCATGCTTACTGTATATCATTTGAATTCTGTGAATTTGCCTGTTCATCTGCAGCTTAAGAGCTTGTGCATTAATTCTGTACATTATGAATGATTTTAATCCAGCAGGGTGTATTGTGTTTGCAGTATCGGTGTTCCGGGAATGTCCCTACAAAAGAACATTTGGAAATTGTATTTACATGAGCTGATTTACATTCATAAATCATACTCGAGATTCCTCTCTGAACATGCCTCCTAAATGTGAATAACTGTCTCCCACACAGAGTGGAAAGACGATACATTCTTCTTGTTTGGCTGGCTTGGCTCAAACACAAACGCACACATCCATCTACTAGCGTGCTTATCTTTAGACAAGCCTTTAAATCCAGTCCGGTGTGAATGTACATGTATGGATTTTATTCTACCTCCATCACTGTAAGGTCTCTTTCTCCACGTCTGCACAAGTGTACATGTGCAGATGAATCATCTTTGTCTCTTGTGTCTCGTGTGAGAGATGAGGAGAGAGAGTGCGAGCGAGAGAGAGAGGTGGAAGGAGTGAGGGAGTAAAGAGAGAGATAAAAGTAGAGAGATGAATGGGTGTTAATGCACAACTCACCTCACATCCCTCTCTCCCCCTTTAAGCCAGGGGAGGAACATTTCAGCATTCAGGGCTTTGCACATGTCTCCTGGGCCAATTTTGGTATTCACTTATTCAAAGGTTTCATTCCATACTAAGAAAGTGATACTGTAGGTGTTGAACATCATGTCTAATACACAGAAATAACATTATCAGTCCCAAAAATCTGCATTCAGTATACCAACTACCAGTCAGTATTGGCCATTCTGTGTGTATATATTCTATATAATGTGAAATATTTTATAATCCAAAAGTTAGTGATGCTGTTATTGCAGAAATAAATTAAAATAATATAAAATAAAATTATATATATATATATATATATATATATATATATATATATATATATATATATATATATATATGAAAGTTCTATGAAAGTAGAATAAGAACAAAAGCAGCTTTGAAGCAGCACTGCCAAGTGAATAAACCAACCAATCAACCTTATGCAACAAGTACAAATGCCCCCTACTGGGTGTCTTGTAGAAACACACTCTGGCATCCTTTTCGTTAGGAGCACGTGGAAAGATTAACCTGCATTCACCTCATGCAATTCTTTATTATTTTTCTGCTGTGTTTTTTTTCTACACTGTTTGTGTAGAACAGCCCTCGCTCAATTTGTAATGCCTTGCCCTCGGATTCTTGTCTTAGTGTCTACGTTAAATCTTGTTTTCATTTAAATCCTCTGTTCTTCTGTCAAATGCATTGTTTCTCTACCCGTTTGGATTCTCCTATACAGACAGTGTTTGGCAGCCATATCAGCATTAGACAAGTGAAGACATTCAGCAGCACTGCTCTATATTCCTCTGGTGAATTGCCCCTTCAATCACAGTCAATTTAAGAATCCATTATAAGCAAAGAAAGGAAGAGATGGAGGGAGGCCGGGAAGAGGAGGGGGGAGGATTGCGATCTATCTGTATCTGTGCAGAGTGTAAGTGTTGCTTGGAGAAACCCAGCAGCTGTCTGAACCTGAGAATAGATAACATAACTGTCACTGTAGGATTTCTCTCCCATTCTTCTCAAACATGTCATAGTTGTTTTAGTCTGCTCTGTATGTTTGTAAGTGAGGGTTAGAGAGTAAAGTTTAATGTTTTGTGTTTGTACACTTGTGTGGCTAATGGGTGAGGCAGCCAGGCTTCTCTGTTTGCTCTCACTGTCTCCTGTAGACGACAGAAACATCCTGATAGCAATCTGCCACCACCCTGTCACTGTGGAGAGATGGATGCTGGAGAGACAGCAATGCTGACCACTGAAGCACTTGACAGTACACCTCAGGGATGTGTATGCTTGTGTGTATTCTTGCATGTTGGTTCTGACAGCCGATACTCTAGCCTTGTCATGCTTTTGTCGATGGCCCCAAAGAGGAGCCTGAGTGGGTGCTTGTCTTTGTTGCAGTTACCAGGTGGTTATTTCTACGCAGTCGGATTGTAGCTTGTGTATAAAGGAGCATCATGGCGTGATAAGTGCTGCAAAAATTGGATTAGATTGCATACTGAGTCATAAGCTAAGCGGCTTCAAGCAGAAAGAAATGCTGTTTGTTGGTCAGAAAATAATTGGTTGGGTCTCAGAACATGCAGATTTCATAATAGCATCATCAACAACCTTTTTCATTTTCCTTCTTGTGTTGGTTACGTCTTCAGTTGTTTCCTTGGATACTATATTGGCAAGTCAACAAACTCAGATTTCATCTGTAAGGCTGACGAATCATAATGTAGTGTTGATTGAGTACAAGCCCACATCGAAATGTGTCACACTTAGAGTGTATTGCGATGTTAGCAATTAAACAACGTCAGCAGCTCTTAGTTTCAACATAATCACGACCATGATTAGGCTTTATGAAGAAGGTTGTGTGAGTGTGTGTGTGTGTGTGTGTGTGTTTGTGTGTGTGGACAGTGCTGCGTTTTCCCCTCAAGACACATAACCCCTCCAAAATATATGCAAACTCATGTCACCAATGTCCATGTGCACTCTCTGAGCACTCATTCAGTCTTAGACACACATGCACACATTATTATTTTCTGTATAAAGAATAAAAGTAAAAGAGTCCTGCAGTGGATGCCTGGTAAACACACTGATGAGTAAAACTTCTTAAAAACGTATTTCTATTTGCTGTATTTGATGAGAGTATAGTTGATGATATATCATTACATTGTATTACAGTACATTTAATTTAGCTGTTGCTTTTAACCAATCCAATAAGTGTACAAACTCCAAACGGCAAAAATCGAGTACAAGTACGTTAGCTTTAAATAAGCCAAACTACAAAGAGCAACATGTAAGGGCCACATGAAAGTGCAAATTTTTATCTTCTTTTTTTGGTAGCATCATCTTCTTAGCTAAGATGCAGTTGGAAGAGATGTGTTTTTAGCCTGCGGAGGAAGATGTGTAGACTTTCAGCTGTCCTAATGTCAATAGGGAGCTCGTTGCACCATTTATTAGCCAGGATAGTACATAGTCAGGATTTCATTGAGTGATTAGGTGTCCGTCGCCGTGAGGAAGCAGCAAGCAGATTGGCTGATGCAGAGCGGAGTACGATGCTATAAATGTTGTGAAGATTTTATCTGTGTCGCCCACTCCTCCTCATTCAGAGGATCAACATCGCTCTCATCTCTCCAGTAAACCTGGGAGTTTCTTTGGTTAGTATGTCCCACTATGTACTGTAATGCACACACATACACACACACTCACTCACACACACACACAAACACACACACACACACACACACACACACAC
>NC_045739.1:10289135-10295983 GCF_008692095.1 Etheostoma spectabile
ACACACACACACACACACACACACACACACACACACACACACTTAATGCTGACATGCCAGCATTGTGAAATTTGAGACTGCCTGCTTGTTCTATGGAGACAGTAGACAGTAGAAGAGAAAAAACGTGAGCTATGCTAGCCACATGATCATAAATAAAGTCAGTAGTCAATATTGGAGCTATCCCACTCAGCCCACAATTTTGAACTGTTCAACAGACATACAGATGCTCGGGATGACACTGTCATTGCATTACTGGGAAACACATGACACCTTCAACCCAACATAGCTACATAGCAACTCTCCTCTGTAAATAGCATTATGTATCATTACAGACCTTGGTGTTACTATTTCTAGGAGAGCTAGATTTCCACTAGAGAGCGTGGCATTTTGTCTGGTCTTGGAGTTGTACAGTTGGAGACAGCAGAAGAGCAAAGAAACAGAAGGGAGCAGAGAAAAACAGCTGAGAGGAGAGAAACAGAAGACAGGAAGAGGGAAAATTAGGGGAGTGGGAACCTTATCCTGGAATAACCAGCAACTAGAGCTGCAGACTCCACCCTTCTCATCCCTCCCCTTACGCTCTCTCTTTCTCTCTCGCAATCTCTCTCTCTCTCTCTCTCTGAGGCAGTCTTCTAGTCTGTCATTTGACCAGGCAGTTCAGAGAGGCGAGAGCTCAGCACCAAAAAGAAAACAAAGGGAAAAAAGAGAGACAGAGGGAAGGGGAGCACATTCACCGTAAGGATAAGCTTGCTGGAATGTTTCCTTGGCTGTTTATTATCATTTGAAAAACCCTGCAAGTGTGGATTTTTTTCTTGGTTGCTGCTTTTGTAGACTCTTTATCTTCTTCTCGGTCTGGATGTAGGCTTTAAGTTTGTCTGCAGTCAACTGAGGAAGAGGATCAACTGACACCTTTTTTACGCTCTGAGGAGTAAACCACAACCTCTACTTGTGTGAGGGTGAGAGAAGGAGAATAAGAAAGACAGAGAGAAGGAGGGGAGAAAGAGAGAGTGCTGGGCCATGCCCACCTCTGCTCATGGTTCACCAGCATGAAAGGGGGCCACCATCACCATCGCCACCGAGGCTGTGGCTGCCAACACTTGTTCCGTAAAGTCCTGGCCAAGTGTGGCTGCTGCTATGCCCGAGTCAGAGGTCAGTGTTACACACACACACACACACACACACACACACACACACACACACACACACACACACACACACACACACACACACACAAAGTTCCTTTCCTTGATAGTAGTTAGAGTGGAATGTGTGTTTTTTGTTGACTGAACTGAAGAAATAACTCTTCTCCATTCATTTACCGTAATACTTCTACATTCCACTCCATTTAATGCCTCTTCCTCTCCTCCACATTTTCTTACATGTCCACCCACCTCTCCCTTATCTCTCCCTCCATTCCTGCGAGCGTATGCTAATCGTTTAAGTGAAAGCTTCAATCCTTTCGCCTGCTCTCTCCGCCTCCAGCTAAAGCAACAGATGTGTGTCACATACATATCAGAGCAGGCGGAAAAAAACTCCTTTCTACAGATGACTACACAGTGAGAAAGAGGAAAGAGGACATATATCACACATTGTTCCATTCAACATAGAGAGAGACAGAGAGAGAGAGAGAGAGAGAGAGAGAGAGGGAGAGAGAGAGAGAGAGAGAGAGAGAGACTGTGTGTATGTGCGTTGGATTAGGAAAGTGACTGTCTGTATCATGACGAGTATATACCAGGCAGGTATGTGCAGCACGTGGATGGATGAAACACACAGGGGGACTGAGCTCAAACATCACTTTGTAAATCGCCCCAGTGAGAGCTGAACAAAACATAACTAATCTCTCTCTCTCTCTCCCACCCTCCCTCTCTCTCTCTCCAACTCTCCTGTTTGTTGTAATGAAGTACAGCAGCAATAGCAGCAGTCCATTAGAATTATGTGGTTGAGTAAAAGCGGCGGGTGACATGATATGTTATAAAAACAAGGCTGGTGCTGCTTTTTTAGAGTTCATACAAAAGTCGGGACTCACTATAAAATTTGGCTGAGAGGAGTGACAATCTAAAATCTTTCTGTCTTTTCTCTCATTCCCTGTTGCTGTCCTTCGCACACACACAACCTCTTGTCACTGGGGCTTGAAAGCTAAGTTTAAACAATGGCGGTGACTAATTGCACTGTATGAGTTTGTGTTGCGGTGCCACGCTGTGTATTACCTTTTTAGCCTACATCAAAGGGATAAACAGTGGACCTATACCTACTGAGGCTCTGCACAAAGGGGGCCTCAAGAAGTAGGCTTTCATATTATTGGCCAGCAGTGTTGGATACATACTTCAGATTCCTTCACTTTAATCTCTTATGTAATGGATATTCTCTCCTTCCACAGGCTGCAGCTACCCATTACACCTCTACTATGTTATCATAGAGAATATACGCACGCTTAGATCATGATGAATAAACAGTGGGGTTTTTATATGTATAAAATTGGTGGGGCACCAACCATTTCAAAAGATGGGCTACATACCTGTAAAACTACAATACTCTTTATCTCACTTTGTTAACATGTTAACAAACCGCATGGCTTCACAAAACACTTTTAATGACAGAGGTTAGCCAATCATATTTGAAATATGAAATGACGCTGTTGTGGGGCTACACGCTGTCAGCCCCACTGGGCATACAATTTGTGTGATCTACATTAAACACAGTACACTGAGCATACTTATTAATAATTTCCCACGTACAATGCACATTGCATTGTTTGTGAGGGGCTAGCCCCACTGTCACACATTCAGGCTACCCTAGCTTACTGCGATCACGGGAGAAGGCAGTCTGAAGCAACAAGGCAGAGGCAGGCCAATGAATACAAAATAAAATCCTACCACAAATGATATGCAATTTAAGAAGATATTATATTCATAGAAGGCAGAACATTATAGATGATAATAATAATATAATTATAATAATTATAATATTAATAATTCACAATTATTATTAATAATTAAATAAAAATAACATAACATTTGTTTGAATATCTTTCTGTTGACCCCCCACCAATGACCAGTTGCCACTGTGTATAAACATGTGGGGGATTGGAAGAATTAAACGTTTCAGGCTATGAAAAGAAATCCCAATAAACACATAGTCAGAACATTAGGCTGACAATCCAACAGCCTTGGGTTTGTTTGAACAACCTTGTAGCAGGATGCTGTTCGTGGTCCACCATGACATGATGAGATGTTTTATATTTTACAGTTAGAAGCAGGAAACCTCTTGATCTGATTTTACAATCTGAGCAAGAGAAATTTCAAGCGCTGTTCCACCACTGGAGAAACCACATTATAAAACTATAAAGTATGATTTTTGTGACTTTTTTAACTTTTTTTTTTTTTAATTATTCCATTATTTCTAATTGGAACATCCGCTACCCAACTGTGTTGGACTTTTTTGTTTATAGCACTTCCTCTTTCTCTTCTTTATTGTCTGATCTCTTTAGAACTCTGTCTCTTTTCTGACTTTTTATCTGATACAATTGACTTTTCAAACTCACTATGTCTTTCTGCATCAGTAAGTAAACTGACATCCAGGACCCCGTTGTTTCTGTTGTGGTGTTTACAGGAAAAACACTAAACAATGCAGGTCTGACCTCACTAGCCAATGTCCTCAGCACTCCTGGCAGTCCCAACACAGGTCAAGCATGTCACAGTATCAAATAATGTCTGTGTTTGAGTTTTTTTATTTATTAACAAAACACTAGCTGACTGCTTTCTCCAAGCTAAGATAATCAGGGTCAAAATACTTAAGAATGGCTTGGTTTGAGATGCCAGATGTCTAATGTTATACAAAAAAGGCCAGCAGCGCATGTATTGCCTGAGGAAACCGACCAAGTTTCATGTCGATAAGTCTCTCATGATTCTGTTCTACAGATCTTATACTGAATCTCTCCCTTCTCTGTTGGTTCAGAAATCTTAACATCAAGTTCAAAACTGCACTAAACAGAGTTGTGAAGATGAGCAACAAGATATTGGGTTCCCAACAGTGCACATTATTAGATCTGTTCCATGGACAGGTAGTCAGGAAACCTAATGCTATTCGCTCAGACAGTTCCCACCCCTTATTCTCTCAATTTCAGTCCTTGCCGTCTGGCTCCCATCTAAAATGTCCATCTGTAAGGAGTAATAGGTACATGTACACCTTTATACCTGCAGCCATTTCTTTATTGAATAGGGGTCAGGGGAGGAGTCTTTTTGAACACTTGGCTACCTCATTCGTCCTCTTTTGTTTTCTCTTTCATTTCTTTCCTTCTTTCTTCATTCCGTGGTTGGATACATATTCTAGTCAGTTGATGATGTGTTGAGGATATCAGATACGCTGTCAATTTTGTAGGCTGATATGCACTTTTTCCGACCCTATCTAGGTTACTTTGACGTTGCTATTCATGCACCTTGTACCGGTCTTCATTTGTCATCATACAGCTATGGTTGTGTTCCAGTTGGAGTGAGTGTAGAACTTGTATGTATTTATGTGTCTTGTTTGTGTTTATACTTGCTGCACACCTAATCATCCTTCTGGGACACAAATTAAGTTGAAGTTGAATATGACATCAGAAACAAACAAAGACATTCATCTTTCTTGTTATTTTCATCTCAGTAACAGACTGTATTACTCTGTTGTACTGGACAAAACTGTTTACTATGCATCTGCACCATTCATTGATCCTAAAAAAGCCACTCCACTGACACAAGAGGAAATGATAGTGTACTGCATGATTCATTCCCTACTTAGGCATAATAACCCTTCCTTGCGCACTGGATGATGACACACAGTGCTGTATGCCATTATGCCACACCATATGTGTATCTGGCATTCGACTGCATTCACACGCACACTCACATCAACAAACTCACATGAAGCAATCAGAGAATAAATAACTAAAGTTATAAAAAATCTCAGCTGCTGTCACTGGGATTAAATTATTTGCACAAGATGACCATCAGTCCTGCATCTAGCCAATTCAATTGTATGTAGAAAAGGATTTCACTGGACTTCAAGGACTTCAATATCCTACTACACATCTTTTTTACTTCATAATCAATGTGTAATGTAACAGGCAAAACAGAGTGCTTAGCTGAGCTTGAAATGTGTGATTGTGTGTAGGGGTTTGTTGTTGTGTTGTTGTTTATTACAGGACTGATGACATGACAAAAGAGTCAGAGGAAATTTGACAATATATAAAAATGAGTGCAAGGGTAAAGGGAGGGTTGGGATTATTAATCTCAGCAGTACGCAACATGATAGAGAAGCTCAGAACAATGGACAGGTGATGAGTACAATGAAAGAGAAAAGCATGTATCGTTTTAGCTCTGATGTTTGCGCTGCTCTTCACAGCACATTAGCAGATTGGCTGCCAGAGGGCCATTAGTAAGGGCTGCTAAATAGCAAATATAGTTGACAAACCATATGCAAATACATTATGTGCCATTATTTGATATTGTCCTCAGTCAATTGCATCCACAGGCAATAGGGAGGAAATGCAACATGTGGATTCACCTAATCAGGTCTGGTAGGAGGGTTGTGTTTTGGGAAATGTGATTGATGTGTGAATATAAAGCAAGTTTTGCTCCTAACATCTAGAATGTCCTGATAATAACACATGCAGCAAGGCATTGACTAAATGTGTTTCTCTTTTTAGGATCAAATAGCAGCCTTCAAACAATAGAAGGAATTTATATAACAGACACCTGACGATGTCTCCCTTTTACATAAATGGTAATGTTAAACATCATATGTAGCCTACAGTCTAAGACAACATCATCCATTCTATATTGCATTTATACTGCAGCACAGCCTCCCACACACCTCATGATATTTGGGATGCACCCTGAGATAAATTGGACACAGACAGAGAGAAAGAGGAAACAAAAGAAAGATATGGATGGGACTTAGGTAAAATCATACTCATACAAGGCAGATCATTAGCATATGTGGAAATGAGCTCTTCAGAATCCCTTTAAAAATGCATTTTAGGCCATGTTAGAATGATATGCACCGTATTCTTATTTTTGAAATGTGGCCTAAAAAAGCATATAACCTGAATGTTTAAAAGAAAATATATTTTAAATGCCCTTTATAAGCAGCTTATAGGAAAAAGATATATAATTGAATTAGACAGTGGACTTCATAAATGCATCTCAAATTGTTTTGGCATGCATTTGCAATAATTAAAAAAATGTATATGAATAAACAGATTTCCTGAAAGAGATTTGAAAGCGTGTATAATAGTATATAATACATTTTGAAAACATATAAGGTTAGACATATTTTGTATGCCTTTTTATATCCAAAGTGTATTGTAGATACACTGTCTGTCAATTAGTATTTCACATTAGTATCACATGGGAGCAGTAAGCAGCGTTACCTCTGTCTGGGAGTTTAGGTTAAAGATACTGTAAGTTGGCTTCAGTGGCATACTAAGTGGCAACTAAAATAATTGTTCCATCTGTGTACCCGAAAATCCATCTCTTCCTCCAGAAATCTCCATCTTATTGCTTGTATCACCTTCTGTCTTTCTTTCTTTCTTTCTTTCTTTCTTTATTTTATGTCCCTGTAAAAAAAGGGAAAGGCTATGTGCTGCTTTCTACATGCAGTGTGCATTTACATGAGTGTCCTGTACATTCCTAAGTGTGTTTATTTGTGAATGTTGGGGGCTAGTATTGATTTATTCATGCAATGAGCGAGGACAAGGATCCCCCCTAGCAATGACACACACACATGCATGCACGCATGCATGCATGCATGCACACACACACCTATAAACACATGCACGCGCGCGCACACACACACACACACACACACACACA
>NC_045739.1:10295993-10296250 GCF_008692095.1 Etheostoma spectabile
CACACACACACACACACACACACACACACACACACAAACACATTCACATAATGTATATTTAAATGGTTGAAAGAATTCAACAAACATTACATTGTGAAGTTGTAATGATAAATTGGAGCTGGAAATAACAACAATTTTAATTACTAGTTAATCTGCTCAATACTTACTTACAGTTTTTTAAAGTTGCTAGGAAGCATTTGTCAATACTTGGATCACTTTGTCAAAACTCTTCACACAGTGAGCACAACAGAAGTATA
>NC_045739.1:10296260-10296534 GCF_008692095.1 Etheostoma spectabile
ACTGTGGATCATTTATCATTGCTTTGGCACAAAATGCGTTCAATGACTACATCTTTCAAATGACATTCATTTTTTTCTCACTTTAACATCACAACAGCCAAAACTCCAAGTACTGTAGCGACAGACCAATTTGCACATGCTTCCGTACTGTTTTAAAAACTATTAAACTTAATTTCAAAACAAAAGACAGCAATTTGCTGTAACTTGTATTCTGCATGGCATCTGACTGAGCTACACATTACAGAAGTGCTGTAAATAGAGCAAAGCCTGCAAA
>NC_045739.1:10296544-10297458 GCF_008692095.1 Etheostoma spectabile
TGCAATTGCTTTTGCTTTTCTGCTTAAGACTCAACAGCTACCTCACACAGGTGGGAGACGTAGGATGTTCACTTATGTGAAGGAAACTGCCATTGTTGATATGGTCATCAGAAACAATGGCATAAAATTCTGTAAGATTCATGACAGAGTCTTGGCAGACAAAGTTACTTTTGAAAATATTCACAACGTAAGCATAAAACTATTTCTAGAGTGCTGAAAAAACATCAGGTCAGGATGACTTTTGAGAGGAACTCTGAACATGTCAGGCGACTCAGGAACCAATATGTCCAGGTAAAATCATAACACTGTAAAATACAGAACTGTTATTTACAAAACCAAACACACACAAAGACACATATATTAGGTAATGTTTACTACTGCAATAGCCTAACTCTTATGTTGCCTTGTGGATTTATTTTAGAGTCATTGAGATGGAAGACAGGCAAACACCCCACATTTTCATCTTTGTGGATGAGGCGGGTTTTAACTTGGCCAAAACACGGTGACGAGGAAGGAATGTAATTGGGAAGAGAGCCACGGTGGATGTCCCGAACCAGAGGGGTGCCAATATCATAATATGCGCAGCAATATCCATTGATAGACTGATTTTGACTGCTGTTACAAATACCAGTAATTGGGCCATACAACACTCAGCGTCTCTTTGCATTCCTGCGTGATTTCTATGAAAGGGTTGTGCTAGTTGAGGAAAGGGATGCAGAGAGAAGAAATCAGCCAGCATTTATAATTGTATGGGACATTGTGGCAGCCCATCCCAGAATGGTGTCACTTTTCCTCCCACCTTACTCTCCATTCCTCAACCCCATAGAGGAATTTTTATTGTCATGAAGGTGGACCATCCACCATCCACATACAGTTTATTCCTATTGCTAACACACAATTTTGCAAACTAGTCT
>NC_045739.1:10297468-10297554 GCF_008692095.1 Etheostoma spectabile
TCAAAATACGTAACACAATTCACAAAAAAACACACCCAAAATGCAAAATATCTCATATATCCTGCAAAATGAAGCACTGCAACCGA
>NC_045739.1:10297564-10297826 GCF_008692095.1 Etheostoma spectabile
AGCATTATCAAAATCAAACTTTTGCATGAAATGGCAAACACTTCATTCATATTACCAGATTTGAATGAAAATGAAAAGCACCCCCATCTTTAGTATGCTTTTCCATAATACTAAAATATGTATCAGATTGTTCCCATGCACAGAAATATTTGCAGACACACACACATGCTGTTAAAACAATATTTTATGTTTCATTACAGTAAACAAGTCAGTGCAACATATGCACAGTAGATATATTTACATGGGACTGAACAAAAATATT
>NC_045739.1:10297836-10297979 GCF_008692095.1 Etheostoma spectabile
TACAAAAAACAGTAAACTGAAAAAGAAAATTTCAGAAAAAACGTATCAGAGTAAAAAAAAGAGGCAAGAAAAATAATTAGGCAGCATCTTGCCGCACAGCCGGGTCTGGCCATCGTCAACATCACAGGCAATATCTTCCCCTG
>NC_045739.1:10297989-10298205 GCF_008692095.1 Etheostoma spectabile
AGGGAAGAAGCGCCTTGAGTGCCTTATCCATCAATGAATTGCACCCACATCAATCTCATCACATCCCTCTTCCATAGCCTGCACAAGAGGCATGCGCACAAAGGGCTGCCGGTCATATACCTTCCACTGCCATGCCGAAAATAACTCTTCTATGGGGCTCAGAAATAGTGAGTATGGTGGGAGGTATTGCACGAGAAATGTTGGGTGGTCAGCAAA
>NC_045739.1:10298215-10298540 GCF_008692095.1 Etheostoma spectabile
TTGGACTGCGGCTGCACGATGAAAGCTCACGTTGTCCCATACTACAACGTACCGGTTTCCTTTATGGTCTGCATCATTCATACGCTCTGGTGCTATGAGAATGTTGTGAAGTCCGTCCAGAAATGTGAGAATATGGGCTGTGTTGTATGGTCCAAGGTTGGCATGATGATGGAGGACACTATGCATACTGGAGATGACAGCGCACATTGTGATGTTCCTACCACGTTGGCCAGGAACATCCATGATGGCTCTGTGGCCAATGACGTTTCTCCCCCTTCTTCTGGTCCTTGCTAGGTTGAACCCAGCCTCATCTATAAAGATGAAC
>NC_045739.1:10298550-10298726 GCF_008692095.1 Etheostoma spectabile
TTGCATGAACATCCATTTCCAGTACTCCCTGAAAACAAAAACCAAAAATCTGTCAATATGATGTTATCCAGTATACTGGAAAACAATGTTGCGTGTAGTGTGCTGCAGTCAATATAGTTCTTACATCCACATATGCTCGTCTGACCTATTAGTTTCCTTGAGAGTTTCTCTCAAAC
>NC_045739.1:10298736-10298806 GCF_008692095.1 Etheostoma spectabile
AAAGTTGTTTCATTACGATATGGTTTCGCTTGAGAATGCGAGCCAATGTGGACAGACTGACTCGTTGAAT
>NC_045739.1:10298816-10299170 GCF_008692095.1 Etheostoma spectabile
ATAAGGTGTTGTCTTGGATGATGTGGCTTTGAATTTCACGTAATCTGATGTCCTTATGTTCCTGTTCCCCGGTGAACATTCGGCCCCTTCCTTCACCATGGTGTCGTCTCTCAGTCCTTTAGAAAAAAATAAAATAAAGAAATATGTAGGGCTTGGACAATGCGGCCTAAATATTTTTCTTTTCATAGTGCTAACATCCTGATTGGAGTGTTGGCAATTAACCATTGAGGTGTTTGGCCAGGTGCACATGTAATTAGCCAATTAGCTCATGTAGTGTTATTTTGAATGGCAGTGTTTTGAAATGGCAAACATGTGACTTTATGTCAGATTGTTGTGTCTTATGCAGGAAACTGT
>NC_045739.1:10299193-10300306 GCF_008692095.1 Etheostoma spectabile
GTGCATTTAAAAAGTGCCATTTTAAAATGCAAAATGTGTGTAAAGCAGAAAATGTGTTAAACCTTTGGAGACTTGAGAGGAGGTTTTGCTCTCTGTGTGTCAGTTTAAATAATTGTGCTGTGCATGTAATTTTAGTGTGTTAGAAATTGGAAAAAACTTTAATCAAATGTCCCTCCTGGTAACAATGAATGTTGGATCCCTGGTCATATCAGCAGAAGATTGCCAGGGATGGATCAGGCATGCCAGAAGATTATTTCCTAGGTGTATTGCCCTAGATGTTATAAGATTTGATGTGGATGAGAACCTGTGGCCAAATGCAGAAGACCGAGTAGATTAGCATTCCCTTTGTATCCGTATCAGTGGATGGTGTGTATACAAATTCTTGTATTTTGGAATTACTCAGTGCTAATAAAAGACATACAATATGTTGAAGCCTACAGCATCATGTCTGATTCATCCCAGTAACATGTATTGCAGTGAATTCTAAACAGTAGAGAGGTGTCCTTGTTTTACATAAGTATAATGATACATGTTATTAATGTATTTTAGGTCATTGTTTTGCGGGTGACAAAGTGTGTTTTTTGGCTGTCAACCTTTGCTAGTGTCATGGGAGAAGGAGTTGATTTGAGACATGTATGAAGGGATTTAGTAGTTTTAGTGTATTTTGAATGTGAAATAAACTGCTGGGCCAAGCTAAAAGTTGGTTAAGAGAACTGTGTTAAGAGTTTTAAAAAAGTGACCTAAGTATTGAAAAATGTATCCTAGCAACTGTAAAAAACTGCAATTACAGTTGTCAATTGCTAAACAACAGTGGGCACAGTTGGGGCTACAAAACTGTGCAAAACGCTAACTACAGTCTACATTACCAACAGTCACCTGAGCTAAACACTTCACATCACCTGCAAAACCCATTCCAAGCAACACAACACTTAACACACGTCTCAAAACATACTCAGTCCAACACACTCAGTGTTAACACACTGAGAGTAAAAACACTAGCGTCAAACACCAATACAGAAAATAATAACGTTTCATCTTTACAGTTTGTTTGGACATATTGGTATCTTTGCTCTTTTACCTGTTTTTCTCAAACAGTACAGTGCATACTGGTTT
>NC_045739.1:10300320-10319199 GCF_008692095.1 Etheostoma spectabile
GTGTCTGTATACAAAAAAAGGCTTTCTGAGCTTTCTCTATATAAATACTGTATATGTTGCCTAACTCGTCTAAAACAAGACACCTGCTTAGGCTTTCTGCCAAAATTGCAATCAGCAGTGTTTGATGACTGACTGAAATCTATTCTGTTTTGAGTGTGTTAACAGTTTTGACAGCAGCGTGTTAGCATTTGAACAAAGTGCTGTAAATCCAGTGTTGTGCACGCTGTGGTTAAAGCCATGGGATAAGTGTGTAGAGTTTTGAAAACTGTGTTCAAGCAATGAAAATCAAACTAGAGTTTGGTCAACATGAACTGCTGCTGCCCAGACTGTGGTTAAAGTTTTGCAAATGTGACTCCAATTGTGTCCACTGTCATTTAGCAATTGAAAAAAACTATAATTACTTTAATTGTTTAGTCTGAAATTTCAGAAAATAGTTAAAAATGCTCATCACAATTTCTCTCTCACAAAATGCTTGTTTTTTTCCTACCAACTTTCAAAAACCTGCCTCTATTGAGTTAGCTTTCACATAAGACAAAGAAAAGCAACAAGAAAAGCAGATTGATCATCAAAATACTTTGTGATAAATTCTGTGAAATGACAAGTTTTATGTTACATTAAATTGCAGAAAATACTGTAATAAAGTCTTCCTATTATTTTGTCCACCATTTGTACTTGTACAGCTACTTGACAATGTTCAGCTTCAACACACAGCCAATTTGCTACAATTTCCAGTCAATTTAAAATAAAATACTTGATCATTGTAGGAAAAGTTTTTTGTCCCCTCCTTCTCAGACTAATCAGAGTGATGATGTGTTACAGCCCCTGTCAGTGTCTTGCTCAAGGGCACTTTAGCTGTGTGGTTCAGATGCAGGAACGTGATCCCCAGTTTCCCTGAGATATACAGTATAATTGTCTGTGTAATTTTTATCTCAATTTAAGTGTGCTTTTGACAGAAAGCAGCCCTGTTGGCAAACGTGAGGGGAAAATTGTCGTGACAGAACTGACGTGTTTTTTAATGTCTCAGCTGGAGAACCGTCTTTGTCATCGGCTTATAAGGCAGACTTCAGACATTATGGAAAAAGCAACAAAAATAGCCGAAATTGAAGGTATGCTGTTGGACTGCTGTGGCCCAGCCTTGTGTTCAGCAGTCTAAGATATTTTTAAACTTTGTAACCCAACCCACCCTCCACCTCGTCATCTCCTCTTGCCCTCCCACCCAACCCCCTGTCTCGTCTCTGCTGTGCTACTGACCTCCTCCATAATGTTTTTCTCAATTGCACATTCAGCAGAGAAAAAGACAGCGAGAGAGAAAGGATAGGCAGACTTGTATAGCAAACCAGTGCTCCCACTCATCCAGCTGGATGAAGAAATTACGCCGTCTAAATTCTTTGGGCCGAATGTTGCATGATTTACTGATTTGGAATGTGAACACCAAGTGAAGCATTAAGATCATTCCTGGGGCATTCTCATCTTTCTCATTCTGCTTCTCTTCCCTTTGTTTATCTCTCTCTCTCTCTCTCTCTCTCTCTCGCTCTCTCTCTCTCTTTCTATCTCTCTCTGTCTCAGACTAGTCGGCATACAGCCAGTCAGACGGTTATTAATTATGTTTTCTTCCCTTTTCATTTCACCATCTCCTTTTTTCACAGTTCATCCTCCTTTCGTTTGCTCTACTAAACGGCCTTGCCCCGACTTATTTCCACTCTTTCCCCCTCTCTTTTTTCTCTTCCTCTGGGCTCTGTTTGTAAATGTGCTGAGGAGAAGAATGAGGGAACAAATTATGAAACACAGGAGTGCATTCCATACCTTGTTTAGAAAAAATCTCCTACAGCACAGTGGGGGAGACGAGCCACTTCCCCCTGTGATTCTACCCCCTCACTTTTAGACCATATGGCTATTTTCATGTCTGCAGTCTTTAGGGGTGTCAATTACATTTTTCTTAATCTATTAAAACAAATATCACTCTTGTTGTACTCACTCTCTCTTATGTTCTGTCAAATTCCATCGGTGCTGTAAATAAGTTAACTACAGCAATTTCCTCAGTGACCCCCCAGGCTGTCAGTAAAGAAGTACTCTGATTCTGGCTGTTCTCCTCTGCAATTCTCCCCAGGGAACACTTGATAGAGGCCTCGCTGAGAAACTTTCAGAAAACAGTGCACAAAGAAAAGCAAACAATGGAAAGTGAAAACAATGCAGAGTTGTGCTGAAGAAGTGAGCTTGAGCTTTGACTACAATTCAGAGGAGCTGAGTATGCTGATTCTATACTTACTGACCCTGAGAACAACTGCCTGGGATGTCTGGTAGAGGTTACATTGTTCCTAATCAAAATTACAGTTAAAACAGTGGATGTCAGGGCCCAACCAGTATGTTAAAGGCAGCCCAGAACTCTTTGGTTCCACTGTAACTAGAATTTCGAGAATTACTGTTGTTTTGACTTGAGCTGAATTCACCCCCTTGGTTGGGTCTCTGTAACCAGAGACAAGGTGTACAAGTTGTTTTATTATCCTAATTATTACTAAATCAAGAATTAATTCTGAGTAAATCAAGACTAAAACATAGCTGACCCTAGCTTCTTGGCTTTTGTTAATTCCAGCAGAAATCTGTGTCTTGTGGGCGGTTACGGCTCAGGTGGTAGAATGCTCGTCCGCCAATTGGAAGGTTGGTGGTTGGATCCCTGCAGGCCCATGTCAAAGTGTTCTTGGGCAAGACACTGAAAACCGAATCGCTCCCGATGCAGTGCCATTTGCGTGTGTTTGTCTGCCTTATACGGCAACCTCAGCCACAGTGTATGATAGTGTGTGAATGGTAGTAGTAGTAGTTTGTGGTTTATCTGGGAAATTCAGTGAAAAAGAAAGCAAAAGATAAAAGAAAACATTTCCAACAGCTCCCTACAGTCTTTGGTCCCATTGTCTCTGTTAGCAAACCAAGATTGATCTGTCTTCCTCTTCTTTGTCAGTAGATGCTATTGATTGTCAGTTGTCAGCAGGTATAGACTTATATCACAGACTCACAGCTCTTAGTTCAAAGATAGCCAGCAGCTAATCTATTTTGGCTAATACTTTAGGCTTAAAATCAGTATTGGTGGCCTAGTTGTTAAAACAAAAAAACTACAAATAACTGCTGACACAAAATGTCTGTCTCTCTCTCTCTCCTTATGTCTTCTGTTCCATCTTAACTGTACACTATCTAATGAATGAAAAATCTTTCCAATGAAGCAGCAAAAATAAGACAACCATAACTATGATGGATAACAAATGGATTTTGCGTATTCATAACACCCTCTTAGCCATGTGGAGGGCTTTTACTCTAAATGCGGGATTTGAAATGCTGACAGGTGCAGATGGTTTTCCTGAATTTGGAATTAGCTTTTCAAAGGCACCCATTGTTGCACATCATTGTTTTACAAATACAGCATGAAAACATTTAGTGGCGTGTTACTGGATGTAGGTGGGTCCACCTACATCCAGGCTCCTCTGACTATGCCTTTGTGCCGGCTGCAGTGTTGTCAGCCGGGAATCACCCTTCACTGATGTTTTGCTCCTTCCGGGAACATCTCAACATGGTGGACCAGGGACGTCTTCCTACTGCCCCCTGCAGCCAGCCCTTGAATCCTTGCTTTCCTCATTCCTTGTTCTTTCTTCTGAGCCAGAGCCAGCTAGTCCCTTGTTCTCTTTCTTCTGAGCCAGAGCCAGATAGTCCCTTGTTCTCCTTCTCCAGCCAGGTCTTTACTGCAAGAGTCTTCCTTAGCTTAGAACCTGTGATCCCAAGAGACTTGAGGAACCGCTGGGTAGATGTTCCAGTGTGGCCTCTGCACCCAACCTCCACTGGATAAGTGAATGCCCTCCACCCTGCTTGTAAGGACACAGCTGCTGTATAAATTGTCATGTAAATCTTTTGCTAATTATTCCACTTTTTGTGTTTGCCACAGACAGGCATGTGTGTATGTGCCCACATGTGTAGGTTCATTTCATGTCTTGCTGATGGCTAATCTTTTGTCTGGCTGTTCCCCACTCTCTCTCCCTTCTGGGTTTTGTTGCTATGGCGATAAGAGTATGGAGAGGTGTAGAGAAATGGAAAAGAATGAGAAAATTTGTCTGGAAAGCCCATCAAGTCTGACTGAGAATAAATGTACCAGGGCATCTTTACATCCACAGATCAAGACACAGTGTGCCAGATCAGCATGAGGCCTACACTTAGCTTTTCGTGGTTTCAACACACAACCCACATGAACAATATGTCCAGTTGCGTAAGATATTTATGATGGGCCCAAGTGCATGCTATTCTACAAAGGTAAATATGGTGCAAAATGCGAGAGCTTGTAGACTTAATGTGAGCACTTGTAAAATACAATTTGAGAACTTGCAGGACAAAAATCTGAACTTGTATGTTAAAATTTGCACTTTATTTGCAAAATATTCACACAGCTGTTTTCTAAATGTGACGTCAAAGAAAAAATATTCACACGTGTAGTTTTACATTTACGTAAATACAATGACAGCTGCAAACTTGTAACACATCAACTCATTTTCATTTTTTTTTACTGAAGTCCATTTTCCACCATCGCAACCACAACTCTGTGATTACAACCTCTCAAATCTGTCATTGCAACTTCACAGGTGTGCTCTCTTGCATCACAAAGTGTTGAGTCTGCGTGCTTCAACTTTTGCAACACTTCTTGAGATACATGTGGTGCAAAACTAATTTGGACCTACAGGACTTAGGCTGTGGAGCTCTCAGCAAACCAAGCAGACCATCCAACAATGTGTGTTTGCCCTTGATTATGTCTAAATGTGTGCTAAAGACATTATTGTGTGTAATGCCACATTTGCAGAAATTAAGTTCAGGAAGTTCAAAGAATTCCTACCATAAATTCACATCTGGCTCGTTTAGGTACATACGGTAGTTTTGGCTATTTGCAGTACAGAGAAGTGACGTTGTATAGCCTACAGCTTCTGTGAAAAACACAAGAGCCCAGAGCCCAGAGGTGAGAGAACTAGAGCTCTTGGGCAACCTGGGGCCAGGAGGAGAGGCTGAACGCCCTCATGCACCCACGCACCCACGGCCCAGCAGTCTCTACACTTCGGTCTCCAGCTTTCCTCACAGGCCTCCTGACTGGCACTGCCACAGCTGCCATATGGAATCACAATCTGTTTTAATTTGTTCTGCTTTCAGCCACCTCAGGCTTACCTAATGGCAGACTTGTTTACCCCTAAACAGAAGTGTGAGCCAGTCTCTTACTTTCCGTCTTTTGGAGAGAGTGTGTGTGTGTGTGCGCCCTGATAATCATGGTGATGATCAACAGTATCCACACACACGCACACGCACGCGCACACGCACACACACACACACTAAAACACAGTGCCATGTAGACACAAGGTCATGTAAGTGCTATGAAGTCTTAGCTCCGAGGTGAAACAACAGCAAGCTGCAACATTAAAGTGATGTGCACATTAAAAGCAGGGTTGGCAATGCTGAAAAGCTAGCACAGACACACCACACATAGACGTGCACAAGTATCGCTGCCTCAGAGCAGAGCGGAGAAAGGGCCTCAATTGTGCTTCATGTCTCATTCACCGATAAGCAAACACCTAATAATAATAACTAGCCTACTGTTAGCAAGCGGTGACAATGTACATAGGCTCATACTTGGGAGGGGTAGAGTACGCGCAGCGTGGCAAGAAGCCATTTCATTGTTTCTTACCAAGCAAACCGTGAGGCAGTAATTGGTGTGACAATTTTACAGGCTAAGAGCAGCTATAGATAACAGACCTTTTTTGCTTATTTTTCAGAGCCCACAAGTTATTTATTGGTGCCTGGGTGCAAAGACCATTTCAAACAATATAGATAAAAAGTGTATACTGGAAATAATATCCAACCCTGTCTTTAATGCATCTACAATTATAATCCAATAATATAAAATAGAATATTTTGAAATGGGCCATTTTGTATATTTTAATGCTAATACGCTATTTTTGTACTTTTTCTTACAGTAAGTAAACGTTTGAAGGCTTTTAATTGTAAGTATTTTAATTGAGTAGTTTTACACTGCTGCATTGCTGCTTTTTCCTAAGTAAAAGCATCGGAACTTCCTCCACTACTGCCATTCAGTCATCTGTGATACAGCCTTCTTGACAGGACATATGTTGTATGCTAAATTCTTGGACAGATCACAATGAGCAGAGTAAATATTCTGTGCCAGGCTACTTGATGAAAGCCTCAACGTAAAGATCGAGTCTTTGCTCATCTTCTGCTTCTGACAAAGAGTACTGCAAGAGTTACAGAAAAATGAACACCTGTGTGTGATTTTCTTATTGCTGTATGCTTTGGCAGCGCAACATATCCAGATTCATACCAATCTTTTAATAAATCCTCTTTCTTCCTAATCATCAAAACTCTGTTCTTACTATTAAAACATTGTTCTGTGCAGTTATAATGCATTTATTTCACGGAGTGGTTTAATTCTTGATTCTTATTGGTCAATTACGGCATTCTGTGGTCTGCTACTTCTGCTTAACCAGGCACATCATGGACTATTTTTAAATAAAAAAAGAGTTTTAAATCACTATTTTTTGCTAAACTAATCATCTGTGTTATTAGTGGGATATTGTAGAGTGAGCCGGTCATCATTATGAATTAGAACCCCTGTCAGAGCGATGCAGGACCACAAAATTCAACCCAATTGTTAGATATAGTGTTATAGACACAAACACTGATGTGAGTCAGTGGTGGGAACACTTGAGAGGCAGCAGCTCTCATTTTTTGACATACTGACAAGGACTGATTTTTTTCTGACTCAATAGTGATCAATATTGTTTGTTCCAAGCACAGTGTGGGAGAATTAAAGGTTGCGATTTGTCACGTCATTAAGTAGACACTCAATCAGGCACACACACTTCCAGAGGAGTGGTGTTATGGAGGTTAAGGTAAAGAAGCAAAAAACGGCCATACAGATTTGAATCATAAGCAACTGAAGACCTCAATTTGAATTTAAACACTACTGAATTAATAGCACTTAAATGTTGTACTTTGATATTTAATCTATTTGCTTTTACACGATGGAAGCTTATCATCTTTTTTGAAAAAATCTGGAACTGGGCTTGAGAATAATTATAATTATAATTATAATTATAATTATAATTATTCTCAAGCCCAGTTCCAGATTTTTTACAATAATAATTTTAAACCAAATACCTGTATTACAAACTTGGGATGTGGAGCTGTACGCATTTACTAAGCAGTCAGAGTCTAATGAAAGACACATTATTGGAAATTAGAGTTCAGAGCTTGACCCACAGTAGACAATAGAAGTCAAAATATCTCGCTCTCTGCCTCTTTGATTTTGATAGTTTCAAAAATGAAATATGACAATCATGATCACAGTGTCTCAATATTTTCATGTTGCATACGGTTCCCCAGAGCTTGAGAGAAATAAAGGCAGATGATGCCAGGAACTTGGCAAGTCTCTCTCTGAATGCTTCTGGAGGAATGACAGGAGTTTTCAAGCCCAATAACCACAAACATGGTTCCAGGTGCACACTGCCAGGAGCCTGTTGCTGCAGCAGCTGAGGAAAAAACTAGTGTTTGCGGTGAGACTGCCTCCTCCTGCCGATGCATCCTTTTTTTTTAAACAAAGTAAGATTCAGCGCAAAGTAGCTGCAGCACTTATTGAAACCTCAGGTGAGATGAAAGCAGCAGCTATGGCGTAAATGCACAACCTTTCGCTCTACTCATGTTGACCTGATTTTGACCGTCAAGATCTATCTATCACTGAGGGCCATTTCATAAGCTCTCATCAGGTAAAGTGTATGAATCCCTCACATTATTCCATAGACAACAGGATTAATGCCAGCGCCATCTACTCAGGACCGTTTTTCTGCGACTGCTTTGATGCTTTACACTGATGAAAAATTGGCTACATAGTCTGGCTGAGAGTGTTGATGCAGGAGATCTACCCTGATGTTTTGTTTATATGTCTCTTGACTGTGACTACTGCTTATTTTCTTCTATGCTCCTGGAATCACAACAGTGTGTACATGTGTGTCTACATGAACTAGGTCAGTAGGAGGACAGGAAATCTCTGCCCACTTGTCTGACTGTGTCTCTCCAAAAGTTAATGCACGCAGTTACACTCACATCTAACACACAAATATGACAACGGTTGTGCATCTGCATACGTGGTCATGTTTCTAAATCAGCCTAACCCTATTGTGCTGTTCAGTCAAACATTCAGAGGAAAAAATGTATCAACTTGATAAATTTCAGAGGATGTTTTAAGGTTGAAGGTTCAGTTGCTTAAGTAGTACTGTCAAAGTCACCACTAGAGAAGAGAAGAGAGTTTTTCTAAGTATATTTTTTATTTGCTCCTGTGTCACTGTCAAGCTTTTGCTGGCCTCAGCAGCTTTGGGGCAGAGCAGGGCATTGCATCAGAGGAGAGAGCAGTGTGTCCTGATCCCAGTACAGGAGGACCCAGCCAAAACCTAAAAAAACACCGCAGTGCAGAGAGGGGAAGAGCGGGTTAGAGTGCAAAAGAGGTGGTGCAGTAAAAAATACAGTGTGGGCATGTTGTCAAAGGGATGCAGTCAAGATTAAGAGGAAGGAAAGAGGGAGGACAGGAGAAAGCGATATCAGCCAAGTGCCAGGATTTATTAATCAGAAGCAGCACAAACTACTACACATTAAACAGCCTAGGGCTAACAGGATGAAATATAATAATAAATAATTGAAAGCCAAGATTGGAGGCAAAAAGTCAGGTTCAAAAGTTATGTCTTTTATTAAGAATCACTGCTGACAAGTATACAACAAGATCATAAATGTTGCCTCGTATATGTTTTTGTAGAAGTTCATCAGGAGACAGTTAAAGGGTTTCCGGTCATATGCTCCAGGTTCTAAGTGCCTCATTGTCTCACAGGTCTATCGGTCTGCACAGCTGAGTGCCTGGGTGCAGCCCAGGTCCTGCTAGTTGATGGGAAGAGTGTCCATTTCCTCTGAGTATGTGAAATGTAATATACAAGACGAGCATGAGCTGAAGTGGGGAAGGCAATGAATGAGAGATAGAGAATAAAGGAAATAAGCATGGTGTAGTGTTGGGAGCGATGACTCAGGCGGACGTCTGGTGCCTGTGTGTTGACTGTTGTCTATGAGGTGCTGGTATTGATTGGCAGCTCTAAAAATCTCTACTCAGCTGGATGATTGGCACCGTGGTGATCAGCAAGTCACCTGCTTCTGATGCGCCGTGTGTTGTTTACTATGACAGATGACACTGAAAACTAATATCACAAGTGAACAGTCTCCAGCCACACATCTGGACAGCTACCCTGAAGAAAATGTGCATATGTCATTTTTGTGTATGTGCAAATGTTCGGGCACCTGCATGTCTGTCTGTATGTGTGCATTGGTGGAGTCCAGTGATGCTTCACTTGCCCATATGGTCCCAGGAGGCTGTAGAATTGACAGAGAGCTCCAGAGTGGAGCATCTGTGAACAAGTTTGCTCCATTATAGCCAACGCTTTTAGCCTGATTTGTTGGCTCAGCAGCACTCACTTATCAACTGATCAATAAAGGGAAGTTGTACCAAACTTCTTCAGGCGGGACTAACACTTCCACCTACAGCACATCCACCTACAAACCTGCCCTTTAGTTTTCTCTTTCAAACATACATTGCAGTAAATTAATATTTTATTCAATCATATCCAGATCAAACCTTTGTGACCTTCATGAGGATATTTCATCTGAGGTTTTCCCTTTCCACATGACTGGGAAAGCTGTGTTTCAGATACCGGAAAAATTTAATTTAAATTTAAATTTAAAATTTTTTGTTTTGCAGACATTCACCATGTGGTTTACACTGTAAATCTGATTATTTAGAAACTAAAGGCCATTAAGTTATCAGCTTTATTACGTTCAGCTGACAGTTGGTGTGAATTGGCAGCCATTTAGATAGGTATTTATTTGTTTAAGTCAATTTATTAGCAAAAATGCTTGATATGTTCCACTTCTCAAAATTGACAATGTCTGCTTTTCCTTTTCTTACAGTTAAGTTAAGAATAGGTTCGGGGTTTTGACAAATCTCTGACCCAAGAAGACATTTGATGACTTGCCTTAGCCTTATACCAAATATTTTTTTATTTAATCGAGACAACTATCATCAGATTAGTCGATAGAGAAAATAAGAAGATATTCATTAGTTGCAGTTCTAAAATGCTTCGATCAGACATTGAGTCAAAAGCTTGATTTAGTGTAAGAAAACGTTATTATGGATAAATGAAGCATAGGCTGCCTAAATTGGACTCTCTTAAGTTGCCCTTTTCAAGTGATGAGTACTGTCAAACTTAACTATTGTGAGTGAACAGCATCAAGAAAGAGTCTGGAACAACTTTGCAGCACTCGGCTCTAGGTTACATGTTACAGCAACTTTTTCGGGTGAGCTCCCCACCCGGCCTCCCCTCAGCCTTTCAGACAGTGATCTTCACTACCGGGCTAGCTCAATGCAGTCATGTTTCCCTGTGCCTTCAACTGTTAATTATTGCAAGCACATAAACAATAGGTAAGTTGCATTAACACAATCAGCCTGAGTAATCTTTTCTTTGCAGTGCCATTATTGAGATGAATCTCACTGGGCATCTTCAGCAAGTAGCAAGACGGAGGGAAAGTGGGAAGAATTTTTTCCCCTAACTTCCTCTGTGTAGGTGTATGATGATATCAACTACTCTTATCTTGTAATGTGTAGGGAGAGTGGTGGCATGTTGCTCTGAGGAGAAGCTCATCATCTCCCTTTGCGTTTCACAGATTTCTTAGCTGTTAATGATGTCCCTGTAGTGGCTCAAGGTTTCATAACAATACAGAGATTAAGATTTACAGGGTCCACAGTGAAACAAAGGCATATGCACAACGATCAGTAGGGGATGTGCAGGGCTGCCATGGCGACAGATACAGATGTAACAATCGTCATTCTAAAACCAGTAAATTATGCCCACTCTGCTCGTTGTAAATCTGTACATTTGACAGAGCCACTGTCATTCTGTCTCCACTCACTGTCTGGTAATTGCTTCCAGGCACAGAGAGGGTGTCAGCCTGTATCCCCTCCTTTTATTTTTTTGTGATATAAGCGATCTCAGCAGATGTCTGTTTTAACCACCTCCCTTCTTTGTTCCCCTTTCTGCTCCTTGTCTCTTCCCTCTGTCCAACCCCCCAATCCTGCCAGGCACAGCTCTCCTTACACTCTCCAGCCTTTCATGTGGATAGGGATGGGAGGAGAGGATGGGGAATTTGGCCACCCTGGGATCACACACACACACACACACACACATACAGACACACACACACACACACATACACACACACAAACACACACACACACACACACACACACACACACACACACACACACACACACACACACACACACACACACACACATACACACACAAACACACACACACACATACACACATGCATCCTGCCTGTAAATTGTACAGAGAGACAAGCCGGAGAAAGATTACAGGGAAATTGCTGTGGTGAAAATACATAGACAAGTTACAGGTAATCTGTTAGCAACTAGGATCCATAAACACTGCATTTTAACTACATTTGTGTGGACTGGCAGAAATGTCATGTCATAAGCATGAGTTGTTTTGCTCAGAGGTTAGCCGTGCTGTGTGTCAGTGTGGCTCCTGCAGTCTCTGAGTGCTGTGATAAGATCTCCCTCTGTGGCTCACATAGGGAACACTGAAATGAGGCCAGTTTTGTCATCATATGAACATTGTGCATAACAAATTCACAAATTTCATATGATCATATGATGTTCATATGAATGGCCTTTAGAAACTAAAGGCCATTAAGTTATCAGTTTTGTCACGTTCACCTGACAGTTGGTGTGAAATTGCCGCTGTATTCAAACAACAATCAGCCATGGCATTGAGTCTTAGCAGCAGAGAATGTCTCTCCAGTTGTAAGAGAGTGGTGATCAAGGGTCAGAGGTCAAGTCGAGGGCAAGAAGATGGATTGATGGGGAGGCCGGACTGACTTGCGTTTGCACACAACAGATACAACACTCCAGGCACTTTGCTCAGAGGAAGAGCTTTCTCAGGACCGAGGAAGGGGTGGTCAGGTTGGGTGGATGAAGCAGGATGGGAATGGGGGAAAGACAGAAAAAACAAACAGTCCCAAGCAAGTATCTTTCCTTCTACAAAGGCTTAAAGTGGATGTCCGGTCCCAGCTTGCGCCCCCAGCTCACTTCCCATGTCCCCCTGACATTACTGTGCAGAAGCCAGCTTGCAACTGGATTGGAGTATTTTTCACATTCACCATTCTGACCTCTGCTATCTGCCTTGCATCAGCGTTTGTGCTGGTCGTGTGATTTGATGCAAAACCTTGGTCTGCTTGACATAAACAGAACAGTGTGGTGTGGCGGCACAGCTGGGTTTGAAGAGGAAGGCTATTTATATATCCACCTTTTGTTTTATTTCTCCTTTTACTTCTTCTTTCCTGATGTTGACATCTTCTGCCTCCAGTCCTCCATTACCTCTCACTGACTGGCACAACAGCCCTCATTTAATACTCAATCAATAGTTTAATTGCCTTTAACAAAATGTTGGATGTGCTCTGCCCTTTGACCCATTAACCTCTTATTCATCAGTTATCTACCTCCACATTGTTGCTCCCTCAGGCACTCATAATTCTACCAATAACCTTTAGCTCTCTCTCCCTGCCTCTTCTCTCCAGACTCATACTCGGCAGCAGGCAGCGAGGGTAGCATCTCCACCTCTGTGGCGTCACTGCCCCCTCCGGCATCAGGCAGCTCGGCCCCCAGCTCCCCGGGCTCTAGACGGTCTGTGAGCACACTGAAGAAGTGGCTCACAAACCCAGTACGCAAACTCAGCGTCGGGGCCACCGCCAAAGTGGAGCGTCAGGTCTGCAAACTTGAGGGAAAGGCTCCACCTCTTCCATCCCACAGCCACAGCCAGGATCTGAGCAGTCCCCCGAGGCCTGACGAACCTTTCCCCATTCTACCCGTCTTGTACAGAGAACAGGTGAGTTGTAACCAGGACGCACCTCGGTATTTTCTGTCTGACTAATCTAACAAGGTCTTGTGCTTCGAGTTCCCTTTTACACATTTAAGACGAACCACCACCTCATTAGAAAATTAATTCTTTCAAACTATCACAAAGCCTTTGCATAAACTGGCTTTGAAGTAAACATGCAAAGCTTAAGTCTTGTATAAATAGAAAACTAAAGTCAACATCCTGACAGTGGCTTGTTTGCACAAGGTGGCTCAAGAATAATAATTAATTAATGTAGAGTTCACAATGAATCATGGCAGGTGGTGATGCTGTTACATAACAGCAGCACTGCTGGCTCATCCCGCAGCAACTCATGCCACCATGCTTTGTGATTCATGTGCTCTCCTTTGCCATTCAGGCCGAATGTATGTGCGTGCTACGGACATTTTGCTTCATGTAGATATTGTGTTATTCTGACAGTGTGGACTTGTGTCTGTCGGTCTGTGTGTTCCAGGAGTGGAAAGATGGCCTGGCAAGCCCTGAGGACCTGTCACCGGCCACACTACAGTCCCCCAGCTATATAACGGACTCGCTGGTTGGCTGCACGTCACTGCCAGACAACCAGGTCCGACATTATCTAACCTGTATCTGTCACCACATGTTATTTTTATGTCACATAGAAATAATATCAAACACAGCTGATCTTTCTGCCTTAAATACAAGTAGTGATATTTGACAGGATGCCAGACTACTTGAGTGTACCCCTCTGTTTAAAAACAAAACAAAAGATTGGCTATGATGAGATTAAAACTATGTGGAGTTAATGCACCTATGGTTCATTTTAGCTGCAAGTTTTCTGTAGACAGTAGCAGTAATATGATCAGTGAGGACCCAGCCTCCCATTGAGGTGACATAAGTACTGTTTGTCTCCATGCTCCTGCAGCCAGATCTGGAAATGATCTCTACTGCTTTTGGCGGAGTTCAACTATCTAGCAAAACTAAACACACAAATGCACACAGGAGCGCTGCTTTCTGCAACCACACACACAACTACAGATGCAAAGATACAGCATAAAGACCATTTGAACATGCACATGTAAGGAAATCTAAATGAAAACAAGGCTCTCTCAAAGCAGATTGATGCCAGAAGACCAGATGGCAAAGTTTGACAGTGACCTGTGTGATGCATGACTCACATTCAACATGTTACAAAAGGATTTGCCTGGGGTATGGCACAAAAACAGCAGATGATTAAGAAAGATGACTCTGCTTCTGTGAGCTGACAAAGAACGTGTGTGCACATACACTTTCATTTCTCCATCAAACACTCAGAGTCATTTGCTCGTCGCTAAGGAATGTCTTAAGTCAGGTATTTACAGAGACTCTTTCGCTGTGAGATGGAAAAATGGCAGAAACTGGGATTTGCTGGAGAAGCAGTAATATTGCATCTAACATCGGCACCCTATCAATATACAGTAAAACAATAATGATATCTTAGCTTGTGGAGCGTCTCCTGTTGGTGAATCAACACCAGATCACTTAAATTCTAACTTTGGTCTCAACAACACATTAATGTCATTAATATGATTACATCAGGGGGATAAGGTCAGTGCTTTGGAGTTTTTACTGCCAATCTTTGGATAGAGAGAGAAAAAAAAGAGTGAGAGAGAGAGAGAGAGAGGTGGAAGTAGAGAGATTGAATAATGTAGGTCAGTCTTCTTTGAGCTGTGGTTTCCGTCTCTGTACCCCACCTTTAATGGCCTCATGTCCAGTGTTGTATGCATTGTTGTTTTTCCTCTTTTCTCCACACCGTTGTCTCTAATCTCACAACCACAGCAGGAAATAGATTTTGATGAAATGTTTCTTTGGACAATTGAAAGTTCCTGTAATTGTATGTCAGCAGTTAAACCAGACATGGTGTCAAAAAGGAAGCCAGAACTGCAGATCACAATATTTACTAAATAGCGTTTCCTGAGGAACAGATTGTGCAGTCTGTCATCTTGACCCACAGTTAAAAAAACAAATACATTAGAAGCAGTTTCTCTGTAAAACATTAAAGGAAATGACGAAAAGAAACGAATGGTGCTGGTGTTGTGAGATCTCTTCAAAGCCCAATCCTTTGCTTTGCGTCACTCGCAACAATGCAATACAAATGCGGTTTTCAGCACGTGAGACCAGGATTTCTCCTTGACAATGAATTGCTGATTTGCTGCACTTTATGTGTTCTAAAAGCAAGTCCCTAAATTAGCAATGCAACCCTGTACATATTTTTGACATTTTGTTGGTTTTCCTTACTTAAGACATTTAACTAAAATGTTAAAACACTTTTTCAGATTTTAAGAAAAAATAACGTTACAAGCTTGTTCTTGATTGATTGATGAAGTCCTTCACAAAAGCTGAACTTCAGCATTTACAAAAACAGTTTTTCATGGCTTCTGAGTCGCAAAACAAAATTTGCAACAGAGGGAGACAGGGGGGAATTTTTCCTGTGGGCTTTGCCACGGCACATCTGGAAGTGATCAGGGAGCCGGAGCCATGGAGACCTGTCAGCCAGGCTGAAGCACTCCTAGCAGGGCAAGATTGTCTGGGGGAGCGAGGGTCTTTATGGAGCCTGTCTGTCTCTGCCTTGCTACGCTTTGTCTCTTTCATTCTTTCTCTCTCTCTCTCTCTCAGATGCCTGTGACAGAATAGAATGCTCACAACTTGTAGACAAAGTTTATTATGGAGGTGGCAGGTGAGCAAATTGAACTAGACAGAGAGGAAAAGGAGAAAGTTCCATAGCTTTTCCATTTGTTTATATGTCTATCTTTCCAATCTATATTTTTAATACTCCATGGGGCAGCCGCCTGCCAGGGGGAGTCTGAGGGATTGGCTATATGTCTGTGGTGTGAGCAGGTTTGTGTATATGTTTAAGATGTGTAGGTTCTGCTTAAATAGAACAATGGGACACAGGGATTTAGGTGAAGACAGATGGCTGCTCCTTTAAGTTTACACAGTCAGGATAGAGTGAATAGCCCAAAAATAAATGGCTGAGCAGCATGGCTAAAAATAAATGGCAAAGCCTTTATAAGTAAACAATTGTACAAAGAGATGGCTGTGAGTCATTGTACGACCATGTAAAGGAGATATGTGGTCTTATTGTGCAAGAGAAACAGGTTACACAAACACGAGGGTCTTGTTTCCATTAAATTAGTAATGATTTTAGACTTTACAGGCTTTGTTGTGGCGTACACAATGACTGCAGTGATTTGCACCAGGACCCCCACAGGAAATTATATCAATTCCAGGAAAAAGTAGGAAAAGGAGGTCATGCATATAACGCATGAACACAATCGATTAGATCAGAGTAACCTTGGGTTTATGCATGCATTTCTATTTGGGGCCAATAAGGCAGAAGAAGGAAACACTGACATAGATGTGTCTGTAATAACCTCAAAAATAGAAAAAAGAAACCATGTGAAGTATTAACATATAGGTTTGAATCCTCAGGGGGGAAACAAAAAACTATAATTTTTTAATTCACACATAAATCATTAATGCTATTGTCAGCGGGCAATCCGTTATTGTATTCCTTTTTGCTCTGAAGCCAAAACTCCATTAAGAACCTTAAAAGCTTTATTTGTCATCTCATCGTCAGCTATGGAGCCTGATGTTCCTCTAACTTTTTATCTTTTAATCTCTTTCTCTCCATCTATCTGTGGTTGATGTGCACAGCACGGATCATTAACAGTGACAATCTGAATCTGATCTTCTTATCATTCAATCTCTGTTCCTTGTGTCTGTCTGCTCTTTTTGGTCACCTTGGCAACCTGCATCATTATCATCTCTCTCCTGCTCTTTATCTCCCTTTGCTTACTTTATTCGTGGCATAATCCCCATTACTGCCACTGGACCTTTGATAAACAGTTTCTCTGTCCGTCTGTCTGTATGTCTGTCTGTCTGTCTCTCTGTTTCTGCCTCCTCAGGATGCTCAGTCCACCAGTCTTTTGCCAGATGACAGCGTCTCTGTCTTGATGGACGACACCTCCAGCCAATGGTCAGCTGTGGCTGACACTGAGGAGGAGAGGAGGAGTGCCTTAGAGAAAAGCATGTATGTGTTTTATCAATCCCATGATAATCCTCATGGCAGCCCTAGGCTACTTATTATTTTTTTTATAAGCAGTTGCTGATTTCCAAAGGAATTTCCCTGAAAGACCTATTCAATCCAAGAATGTTGGAATCCTTATTCTCGTCTTTGTTGAAATGTATGCTTGTCTGCATTTTACACACAGAAAGAAAAAAACGTACATAAAAATTACATTTGACAAAATAATCTTAACTCAAGATTCACTATATTGGAGCTCTCCCTGGAGCTTTCAACTACATTGCATGGTCTGCATCGAAGTTCCATTGGTCAGCTGATGACAATTGAGCCATCTCTATGACAACAGGGCAAACTCTGTTGCCTGATGAAGAAAGGGAGGTGCAGTTAGAAAAATCTAGTCAGTGCACATTGAGTTAAGATATTTTCCTGAAACTTTATGATTAATGGAAAAATTATTTCCTGGGTGAGTTTCAACTTTCACAAATATTTAGCCTGTTTGCACGTTCAGCTGAATAAGACTCAAAATATTACTTACACTAATTAATTGGAAATTGCAGTGCAGATGGTTACAGTTACATTAATTCATTTGATTTATTAAATCCAAAGTGTAGCAGTAGAACACTGTCTCTATTTCCCTTGTAACTAATCACATTTCTAGGAAACCTCCTACAAAATTACAATGTGGTATCACACCCTTATTTGGGAAAATGATAACGATACTAGGACCTGTAAAGAGTAACCAAGATTTTTGCAGTGTGCAAAATACATTTGGTAGCATAACTCTAACACTAATCTGGCCTCATTTGTATCTTTACAGGTATGTACTGCAGGAGCTTATTGAGACAGAGAAGCACTATGTGGTGGACCTGGGGCTCATAGTAGAGGTAAACCTCACAGTCTGCCTGCTAAGAACACACAATCTGCCCTGACAGAGAAGAGGGAACTTCCACCCAGTCTGTCAGAGAGAGCCCTAAATCCTTATCATCACAATTCCTCCACTTTCCTCCACAGTTTGGTCTGCCTCCATTTGCCATCTCCAGTCTTAAGCAGATTTTGTAAATTATTATCTTAAAGAGTATTATGTTGCAAGGCAAGCCATCTCCCAGGTGCCTTAAATAACTGGAGATATTTTGGTTCAGAGAGTAGTTTTGAGTGTGAGTAAAAACTCAATAATATCTGGTGTGTGATTACTGCTGTGTAATAACAATCTAGCTATATTCACTGGTGTTCAGGTGTTGTTTTTTTTCGGTGTGAACAGACGTGAGCAGCTCTGTCATTTCTTCGCAGGGCTACATGGCCACAATGCACTCTAAAGGTATGCCGGAGGACATGAAGGGAAAAGACAAGATTGTTTTTGGGAACATTCACCAAATATTTGACTGGCATAAAGAGTAAGTCCCTGATTTTTAAATACACTGGGTGTATTTGCTCCAGTTGAATTCAAAGCAAAAGTCAAACAGGGATTTGCAGAGTATTGTGTTTGTGGCTGAGTGGAGGACAAAGGAACAATAGGTCAAAAGACAAATCTGACCTTCCGTTAAGGGATGTTTGTGCTTGTGTGTGTGTGTGTTTATATGTATGTGTGTGTTTGTGTTTGTTGTGTGTGTGTGTGTGTGTGTGTCTCTGTGTCTGTGTGTGTGTTTGTGTGTGTATATGTGTTCATATGTATGTTTTGTTTTTGTAGCTACTTCCTGGGAGAGCTGGAGAAGTGTATAGCAGAGCCAGAGAGGCTGGCTCAGCTCTTCATTAAACATGTGAGTATGGACTATTTGTAGACACACACACACACACACACACACA
>NC_045739.1:10319209-10342927 GCF_008692095.1 Etheostoma spectabile
CACACACACACACACACACACACATTGAAAGTGTCTGGGTCTGCTTCCGTGTGCTGTTTGGTGTGAGGGTAAATAGAGCTAAGAAAACATGCAGAGCTTCTGTTAATTCTATACTGTACCTCTCTCCCTTTCTCTCAACTAACTGCCAGTGTCTCTCCTTCCATTTCCCTGTTACTGATATGTCTCAGTCCAGGGTGTTTTTACAACAGTGCACACAGCAAACACTTGCATACACGCTAATGACACACTGGCCGATTTCCAGTCTAGACTGGTCTGGTCGGGAAGTACCAGGGAAAAAACAGCCAGAAAAGACAACATGAATAAGACGAGGAATAATAAACCCTCAATTCAGTCTTTTTAATATGAAGGCTTTTTCCCCCCTACCCAAAACAACAACCTACTTCTTCCTACATGTCCTGGCTCAAGAATGAGGCAAAGCAATGCACGCAAAGAAAGAGTAACTGTTAAGTATTGTTTTTAGAATAGAAAAGAGCCTAAACCGGTATAGGGTCACAAGGCTTAGGGGAGCAAAATTAGGTTTAGGAACTATATTGTTTAAGTGATGGCCCATGCAGGCTAGGCAGACATGATGGGTAATTTGACCAATATGTCTTTGCTTCTTGTCCAAAGATAATTGAGTTAAATGTCTGTGTCTCTCTCTTGCTATATTCACACTCTCTCTCTGTACCTCTTTAAACAATCAAATTAGGCTCAGCCCACTGGAAAATCAACTTAAAAAGCCTGTGGAGGAATAAAGAAACTTGTAACTAAATCTAAGCTTGGTGTTAAACTATGAACACAAGCAGACTGCAACCATGGCCATAATGAAAAGCAGAAAGCCCATTTTGCTTTTAAAAAAGAGCTGGTTCACCAATATGCCAAATGTGTGTTCACACATGCAACACATAAACACATGTAAACATGCAGCCACACAAGTATACTGGATGCTGGTAGAGAGATGCAGTCCATGCACAAAACACTCATATTTCACATGCAGCCAGCTCTGCAGTGTTAAACGATGTCCATATTCAGGTGGAGCAGTTAACTGGTCTCTAGGTTACAGAGTCATGCCGCTTGTTTCTAGGTACATGCTAATGTCAGCCGTCTCTAAAAGGCTCCGGTTACAATGAGGGTAACCTGGGTGAATTATACATAAGCTAATGCTCATCTACATGTAACTCCATTGAGACTCTCAGGACTGCCACATCTGCTCTCCCATGCCAATTAGTCATAGGAGAGTAAGTGCTAACCAGACAGAGTGAGCTTCAAAGGCCCCGCACTCTGAGACTAATCATTATTGCTCTGAGCTGCCGCCATTGGTTTTTGTTGTAATTCGCGGTCACTTTTAGTGGCATTTTTATTTATCTGTAATGTAGTGAAAAGTTTTTTTTACTTTGTGGCAAACTTGTAACAAAGGTTTAACCGAATGAGTTTGTTTGGCTTGTAATGCAGGAAAGGCGTCTGCACATGTACGTTGTATACTGTCAGAACAAGCCCAAGTCAGAACACATCGTCTCAGAGTATATTGAGACTTACTTCGAGGTGAGTACCTCTTTTTTACATCTTTGATTAATCAATCAATATTTAGTTCTTTTTTTGTCTACCCACTCAAAATAGTCAAAATGCACATCATATGTTCCTAGAATGAAAGGGGACATCTTTAAATTGCCTGTTTTCCAAAACACAAAAGTGCTACATTTTCAAAGAGGAAAACCAGCAAATTCTCACATATCCTCATATGCGAGAATCTGTAGCCAACACATGTTTGGGATTTCCCCCAACAGACTAGAATAGATAATTAGTTCAGGACTCACACTTGTATACTAATGATACACTGGTCACCTCCACCTTTAGGCCTGTAGTTAATAGGCCCTTTTAAATGCATGGAGGTCCAATTGTTCCTATACTTTATATTACACATGGCCATGTGGGTGTCTTTTTAGCTTTTTAGTCTTTTTTTATTTATTATTCAGATTGTAATCGGTTCCTTTTCATTGACAGTAAACACAAGACTTATAGGCAAACACTACAATCCCTGTGATAAACTGTCTTAGAGGGATTCAATTGGCCATTAGATGCTATGTTTTGTGCTGTGGCTGTCGTGTTAACTGGTGTTGTGTTGTTGTGTCCAACTCCACCCTCAGGAGTTGCGACAGCAGCTGGGCCACAGGCTGCAGCTAAACGACCTGCTCATCAAACCTGTCCAGAGGATCATGAAGTACCAGCTTCTGCTCAAGGTGAAAAGCATCACATTGCTTTGCTGTTGATCACACACACACACACACACACACATACTGGTGTTCACTGTGCAGCTGTCTGAGACACAGCAGGGTCAGTCACAGGGTTGTTAACATATAAGCATGCACACAAACTCACACATACACCCCTCTGTGCAGAAACAAATGACGACACACTGGGTGCATTGTCTATTTAGGCTAATTTCCATTCAGAAAGGAAAAAGCAAATTACATAATGAGATTCTTACCATAGGTTTTAACAATCATACGTAACAATTCTTTGAAGATGATCATAAAATAGCGTCCCTGGTACAAAACTTTACCTAAATTTAAAACCTTGAACTCTGGCATTTAAATGAAAGGTGGGTTCTACACCCATAAATAATCCTCCAGATGTCCTCACCTGACTCTGAGCAGTAAACCTGGAATGCTCTGGTGACCATGCTGTGTTTATTTGAACAGGACTTCCTAAAGTATTACACCAAAGCTGGGATGGACACAGAGGACTTGGAGGTGGGTGTACTGATTCATACATATAAGGTTTAAAGTGATTTTTGTGTGTGCAAAAACATGCTTTTTATTACTGTTCTTGATAACAAACTCACTTTGTTCTTTTAAACAGAAAGCAGTAGAAGTGATGTGCTTTGTGCCAAAACGTTGCAATGACATGATGAATGTGGGCAGACTACAAGGCTTCGAGGTACGTCTCAGGAATTTAGACCATCCTTCAAAGTTTTTAATACTTTTCTCATGCCAACTATTCAGCCAAAGAAAATAAAACTGTAACCACTTCCTTGGTTTGTTGTGTTTATCTTCGCTGCGGTACCAGGGGAAGATCACAGCTCAGGGCAAACTGCTCCAGCAAGATACCTTTACAGTCATAGAGCAGGACAGTGGCTTCCTGTCCCGGGCCAAGGAAAGACGCATCTTCCTGTTTGAGCAGCTGGCCATTTTCAGTGAGCCAATCGACAGGAAGAAAGGTTTCTCACTCCCTGGATACATCTTTAAGAGTAGCATCAAGGTGGGCGCCTGCTGAGATCAGCAACACATGATGTTTTTGCAAAATAAAATACCCAAAAATGAGAAAGTACATTTTACTCCAAGATTATGAGTCACACAACAGATTCACACCACACGATTAAATCAGCACACGTTACATAATCTCTGAGCAGGGACTTTTTATAGGCTTGCACGTGTTAGTGAGGTATTTAACAAGCAACTCGGCACGATGGACTCCTCACAGATGCTAATCAGATGTGATATGTTGCAGGTGAGCTGCCTGGGGGTGGAGCCCAGCGTGGACGGTGAAGACTCCCGCTTTGTGCTGACATCACGCAACCCTGACGGGAGTGTGGTGCGCTTCCAGTTGCAGGCCTCCTCCCCTGAGATCTGCAGGGCCTGGGTCAATGATGTGGTTCAGATCTTGGAAAGCCAGCGCAACTTCCTCAATGGTAAGTCCCAGCTGAACTCTGAAGACCAAGCCAACACCCCCTAACCCATAAATCATATTTCATTTTCCACATATTGACTTTGTTGTCAGCTCACAGTTGAATCTTTTGGTTGGTCAATTTTTTAAATCATGGAGTCTTGGTCTACAGAAGCCTATTCCTGGCAAAAATAAATAAAATAAAAGGAATAAAACATTTTACATGATTCATGGTAAGTCAACATTATGAGATACTTTTAAAATCAAAAAGAAAGTAAGGGAAATACAATTGCACATTATTTATTTTGGATCTCATAATCTGAAAACATCTACGTTTTGACAAGGTATATACAAATGTTACTTGAATGACACTGCATCAGTAGTTTTTAGCTTTACTAATTCATCACCTTTTCTTCCTTGGTGGAAATGAGCTGACACATTTTTTTCTATTACTTTTACTTCTGAACTCCTTGTGCAAAACAGACAAAACTGTAACACTTTACTTTAACCCCCAAATAGAATTAATAAGCAGTTTACAAACATTTAGTAAAATATTTAAAACACATTATAATGTAGTTTTATAAAGTAGTTATAATGATGAATGAATATAATGAATGGCAAAATAGTATAACACACATAATAATAATAAAAAACATTTATTTTTTGGAGAGTTATAATTGTTGACAAATACTGTACATTAATAAACCTAAATGTCCTTATCTGTTTGTAGCTACACTATATAAATCTTCATATAGTGCTTATGAAGTGAATGTACTTACTGTAGTATTACTGACAAATGCTGAATTCACTTCATACAATGGTTTGTAAAAATACTCAATGTACATTCATATTTATATTCTCTGTGTCTTTCAGCCTTACAGTCGCCTATTGAGTACCAGCGACGAGAGAGCAAGTCTAATAGCCTGGGCCGTTGCATGAGGCCCCCTCTGTCTGCTGCCAGCGCCCTGCGGCCCCACTCCTCCGCCTCTATTGACCGTCATAAGCTGCCCTCCCTTCACTCTCACAACACCTCCCTGCCCACGCTCTACCTGCCCAGCCAAGGCCAAGGACCCAGCGAGACATACTCACTGCAGGACGTAGGTTTCTTTAGCTGTCTATTTCTCTGCCCTACACTGTGACACTGTTCTGCAGTAACTGCCCACTCAAACACAGCACTGCCAGGCCTGCTTATCTCTTAAGCTTTTCTGGCTGCGGAACTGGTCCATTGCACAAATTGGATAATACAAAAAAACAGTAGTATTGTAGGCATGCACCACAGTGTTGGTGAGTGACCTGTCTGTTGTTTGCATCTGCAGCCCACTGTGGTCCAGCCGTGCCCTGCTGACTCCCACACTGTTTCTCCATCACAAGTCCAACTGGGCTTCACTGATCAGCCAAGCTGTCAAGCTGTTTCAAATGGGCTGTACACACCCACCACACAAAGTGCACAGGTAGTGTATATGCATGCATTTATGGACTTTCTATTTAGGGGCCTTGATGTTAAATTAAAAATTGTTTTGCATGTAGCTGAACACAGTGCTCCTGGGTTGTATAGCAGTCATTATTAACATCAACATTGGGAAAATGAATGAAAAAAACAGCCACCGGAAGCTAACCACCAGGGGAAAGATGGGCCATTGTAAAACATCTAAAAATAATTCCAATGTGCTCATTAAGGGTACATAAAAGATGGAAGACTTTAGTAAATGGTAACCATTTATTTAGACACACATACAGTTAAGGGATTTGTTGAGTCACAAGAAGAGTTATTTCTCCCCCTATTGGATAAAAAAGGAATCAATAAAAAACTGGAAATTTTGGAAGGAAATGGATTACAATGTTAGCTGGTTACAACTAAGACATTCCCACATCTTGGTGTTTTACACAAAATATAACATTTCAGGCCTGTCTGCCCTTACTTTGAAGTTTTACCCATCTGGCCAATAATGGTTAGCATGCTGTTGTTGGGCTTGACGTTATAATTAGCAATGTCGCCCTCTGTCATCACTGGGCTGTTGAAGCAGTGTTGACAGACCAGCAGTTGTTGTTCTCTCTCTCTCTCTCTCTATCTCTCTCTCTCTCTCTCTCTCTCTCTCTCTCTCTCTCTGTTGACTCAGGCTGAATAGGCTTGGTACTTACTAAACAGGAAGCAGGCTGAGCCAGACAAGGAAGTCAGAGAGAGATGTCTATAAAGTCAGCTAATTGTTTCCCATACTTGTCCTGGTATGAACAGATGGAACCTGGGCCAAAGGATGTTTTTAGACTGTAAATGAAAAATGTCTGATGTACTAGACTTTATTGATACTGTTCTTGGTTGGTATCAAAGTAAAAAATAAAGAGTCATTAGTGAGTGCAGTACATGGAAGTATTTCATATCTGTGTAATGAATTTTCCCTCTATCCCCAGCAGAGAGCAGGAGAGGGCTGCAGGAGGGGTCAGGCTGCTGATGCTGAGAGCCAGGCTCCACTGTCAGGCCCCTTAGCTGGACGACGCCCCAGCAATCTGGCTCAGCTAGCCGAGGATGACCTATGAACCCTGATGCAATCTGTCTCCTGGGTCAGAAGGACAGCAGCTAACGCCACAACTGTGGAGACAAGAAGATTTGTCTACTGTCAGTTTATGCCAGGCTTGACCCTTAACTGGTTCATTAATGATTTATGGAGGAGAACAAAGGAATCTGAAGGACAATATGAAGGAACTACGGAAATATAAAATGACTTTGCTACTGTTTTTACCATTCAATGGTAGGTGACTAGTCTTGGCTACCTTGAGTGTACGTAAAACAGCACCCAGTGGGATGTTACTGGGCTCAGAGTGAAAATGCTCAATGAACACTTAAGTGGTGTGACAATTTATAAATTGTACCTTTTGAGAGTTTGTACACCATACTCTTCTCTTTTTCAAAGAGCAAGGGGAATTGGTTTGTTGTAGAAATATCCATTCCTAATTGGGGCGGTCACTGGAGTTATTCGTGTGCCTAATTGTATGTTTATGCAACGATGTGTGGATGTGTTTAAGTGTATAAGAGTGTGCAAGGAGTGGAAGTTGCAACTCTTGTACCCTTTGGTAAATTTCTTTGATAAGATTTCTGATGCCCCATTGTAAAAACAAGTACAGCTACATTTATATATCTGTCATTCCCCTGCTGACAACTGAGTTTGCTGTTGTGTTGACAAGAATGGGAAAGGCAGAACACTTGATGTGAACACGCTACCAGGAATTTACTCACTCAGATTTCAACTTAAAGCAAAGAACTTTCTTTCTTGCCACAGTGTTGAGAGTCCTTCTGTGCTCTCTTATTCTGTTTGAGCAGCCCTCGTTTGATCTGGACAAAAAAGGCACGAGGGGTCCCCCTGGAGGTTCTCTGTGGGTATGACGTCACTTTGGAATACATTTTGCTCTTTGGGCAACTCCAGAGGAGTTTGTGAGGAGCATTCAAAGGGACTGCTGTACTGACCCAAGTGTTGCATGCATCTCCTTGGTGATTGACTGACACAACATTTCCCAGCTCTGTCTGTCCAAGCTGAAGTAGAGTACTTGTGGTTTGGGTGAAAAGTGCATTGGTTTAAACTTGTTTTATTAGTCCACTGTTGTAATGTCAAGGCTGTGCACCATTTCTATAATCTCTGTTAGCTTTTGCCCTCATGGACTAAATACTGTACAGTGCATACCATAAAGTCAATCATCAATTGGTATACCAAGAAATGTTCCAGTTCCGGTTCGTTCAAATGAAGGATAATATATTGCTGGATAAACAGAGTGATGAATCTGCATGCTTCCTCTTCCTCAGACAACAGTGCCAAAAAAGCAGCTCACCACTTAAACGTTTCATGCTCTTAGTTGTAGTTTACACTTAGTAGTTTCATGCTCTTACTTTTAGTTCAGTTTGCCATTACACTACAAAACAATCATATTCTGTGCCACTATCTGGATCGCAATGACCCTGTCAATATCACTTATTCTCTGTGGCCAGTAGAGGTCCCCACAAGGCTTACACTTCCAATTTAGTTAGATAAAACAGCTGCACCAAAGATTATTGGGCCTCATATTTCAGTACTAACACTGAAGCAAAGCTGCTCAACAATCTGTTTGAAACACAGTAATAAATTTCACAAAATAAACTGAAATGGAAGACATTAGGTGAGTAGAACCATCTCACAGAATACCTCTGCAGTTAATGTGAACTGACATGTTTTTATTGGGAAGTACTGATCAGGCAGTTTTTCTTTTAATACGAAGTAATACAACTACAGGGAACCAAAGGAAAGGACATAAAACCAAGAGAAAGTAATGCTATTCTTAAATAAGTAGTACTGTTATATTATATCAAATAAAAAGTGTTTTTTAAAACTGAGGGCAGCATTTGAGTTTCTCCGCAAAATATTGATTAAAATAATGATACTGTATGTATACTTTTAATGTCTACAGATACTTATCTCTGCTGTACTGTAGATTTCTTCAGTGCTTTCTAACCCCTCATGATGGTTAATACTGTCATTCTTATGCATTCTCACAGTGTGCTCATTTCCTATCAATGTAACTAATAGTGGCACTAAAGTATTATTTTTGCTCTAGACCACAGAGGTCCTCAGACTCCTTTTGGGAACCTCTGACAAAGACAAAGGCAAAGTATTTTGCTTGCTGCGGCACCCCTCCTTGCAGAAAGTTCAAACAGGATTAAAAACAAAGAGAAGAAACCCCTGGATGAGCAGACATCTGGTTGGCTGGCCTCTGAATAAAGCCCCATTCTAGGCAGTAAAGCAGGGCCGATCGTAACACGACTGTGATATATGGGGGGGGAGGGGGGAGTGGTATTAACTTTCACAAGGGTGCAAAATCAAAGGGAGTTCCTGTCACCACTGAGGGGGGTCTCAGCAACAGGGGTCCCATTCACAGGGAATTCCTCTCCAGTGCCCTCTGTTGCATCTGTTGACTCAATCTTCTCCATTGAGAGAAAGAAAACACTCATTTAAGCCACATGACTGTGAACTTGATTGCAGCAGGCGAGACAAACAGCCCCATCAAAGGATTAAGTATTTACTTTGAGGTGTGAAAATCTTTAAACAGCCCACCATGTTGGGGCTTCTTTAGGAGCTTCTTCCTTCACACCTACAGCGCAACGAGCAGCATTTGTATTCTGAATGCAATCAAATTATCATTTAAATAAAATGTTAAACTTTTAGGACCTCCGGGGCATTGGAAATTCAGACATGAACTGAATAAGCTAAGACATTGGAAACTATTGACTCTCACTGTCAGTCCTAGATATTTACTTCACAATCCGTTGCCAAGATATAAGAAAATAGAAACTGTTTCAGCAAGAACAATGTTTATTCAAATTTACATGCGGCCAAAAACCCCAATAAAATTGTTGATGATATTTATACATAATTTACAAAGAATTTATACATTTAAAATGTTTGCTAATCTGGAGGAATGATTCATATTGCTGCTTAAGAATAGCCGAGATAAATCTGTAGACCAAAGACATACATTAAAAAAAGATCCCTACATTGAAGCTAACAAATGAGGGTCTATTTTTGAATAAATATCTAATTATGAACAGAAACAGAAGCATCTTTCCATTCTAAACCTGTTTTTGAGAGCAGAAATTATATCTTTTTTAACAGCAACCTTCAGCTGTACTAAGGCATACATTTATTCTGAACATGATAATAGGGACAACATATTAAGATAAACCTTGCAGAATTTTGCTCATGTCGGCAACGTCTTTCACAAGATATTTACAAAACGAACATTGAAAAAATTTAGATTTTCACATTAGGCTAAATTTAAACAAATCTGAAATTGTTAAATGCATAAAACTAGTTTTATTTCTCTTTGTTTTGTCTCACAATATCACTGAAAGAGTTTCAAGTTTTCTTTAAAGGTGCCTTGCCTCAAACAGCACACAATTTCTTAAAATTGTCTCTATATATATTTATGTGGTACTACTTGAAGTCAAAAGTAGGGCTTTGACAACAGAAGATGTTCGGGGAGCTTGACGCTCACCCTCTAGTGCAAACCTATGGCGGTAAGTGTAAGTCACACAGTCTGTTCATTGCTGATTATTATTTCTAATTGACAGACCACAGAAATTACTCTCTCTTGATATTAGTGAGCAGAGGGTCCGTGCTCTGTGATGGCTGCCCAGATCGGCTCTTCCTGGTCTGGTGGGTCTTGACATGTTTGGAGAGGTGGTCACTCCTCATGAACCTCTTGCCGCACTGCTGGCATCCAAAGCGCTTCTCTCCGGTGTGTGTGCGGAGGTGCCGCTGTAGCTCGTCTGAACGGGTGAAGCTTTTACCGCAGAAAAGCCAGTTACAGATGAAGGGCCTCTCCCCGGCATGCCAGCGCAGATGTGCCTTGAGGTGAGAGGTCTTCTTGTACACTTTGCCACACTCTGGGATGTGGCAGATGTGCAGTCTCTTCTTTCCAAATTCTAACCCCCCACCATTGGCCTGGCAGTTGGGGCATTTGCAGCGGCGGCAGCGGCGTGTGGAGCTCAGCAGGCCCTTGGAGGTGCCTTGGAGAAGAGCAGCTATCTGAGGCTGGTGGCCCAAAACCAGCTGTCTGCCTAAGGAGAAGGGATGGTTGGCTGGGGTGGCGTTGGTTTGGGGAAGGCTCCACCATTGCTGCCCTTCGTCAACATGACCTCCAGGCAAGTGATGCCTGGCTGAGGAGTTCTGGAGGAAGCTGGGGAAGTTTTGTCCCACACTGTTGTGCTGAGGGTAATAGGGGCCAGTGGCCTGTGGCTGCGAGGACAGCACTTTGACAGGGGAGAGTTCGAAGGAGTAGGAAGAGGGAGGTTCAGCCGGGGGGGTGAGAGGCAACTCATGGTGGTGGTGGTGATGATGGGAGTGATGATGATGGTGACCCAGACCAGGTTGCATGTGTCCGGGGAACTGCACCTTGGGCACTGTGAAGGTCATCTGGTGTGTACTGAGGGCAGTGCTGGGTGCCATGTCGTTGCTCCAGAGCTGAAACATTCCTGAAGTGGAGCTGACGGAGCTTTCATAGGGAAACTGGGAGCCTTCTGAGCCCATAGTGCCACCCACCTGCCAGGCCTGGCTACAGGTGGTGGCCAGGAAGGAGAGGGCACCGGGTGCTCCCTCTGGAGAGGAGCTGGGCGTCCGGTCCTGTGTGGGGATACACAAACACAAATCATTAGCCACTTTAAAAGAGCCTAACATGTTTACATCTTTATTAATTTGACTAAATATTTTCTTTTAAATGGCACTATTATAAAACATTCAGATATTGGTATTAAATACATTTTACTACTTGTCTGTTTTCCTGTTATCCCGATTTTTTAAAAACAATTTAACTACTGTAATAAGTTTGATTATCTTCACACAGATCAAGCACGTGAAGCATATTTATTTATTACGCACAAGTTGCGGAGTTGTGGCTTTTACCACCACCAAAGCAGGTAGTATCCTAATACAATGGGGCCAAAAAGATGATTACACAACAAACCTGTAAAAAGGTGTGCAAAAAGTTGTCAGTCCTTTGTATCGCCAGCGCAGCCATCTGTCCTCGCGCTCCTTCTTCACGCAACACAAACTGCGCCGAGAGACAACGACGCACAGGCTCAACTACAGCTCGGAGCGCAGAAGAAAAAGATGCTCACATTCGGGTCTCGGATAACTCAGGCACTTTTGCAGAGTAGACCTGGAAATCTCGCGTCATTCAAAGGTCCCTGCGTCCACGAGATAAATAGTTTTAGCTTGCTAGCAGTCCAGGTAAATTGACGTTGAAGCAGCCGAGGATGACCGTCTAAAGTTGGAGACAGAGAGGCACACGGTAAATCCTTACGATCATCTCAAAGGCGCCTGAGCTGCATCTTCTCTTTATAGAGAGAAAAGATCCTCTCAACGGGGTCTCCAGTCTGATGCAGGAGAGCGAGTCAATAGAGAGGAGATGTGAGGCAGGAAGGAGGGGGAATTGTTAGGTGAAGGGGTGGGCTACTCATAATTTCACTCAATTTCAACCAAATGCTGACCCCAAGAGCTGACTCCTCCTCCAATTGTTCTAAAAAAAAAAGAAGGCATGATAAGAGGTTTCCTGTAATAACTACATTTCTATATGAACTTCTTTGGACATGTCATGTCATGTTCTACTTTTTTTTTTTTTTTAATTTTAAATGAGCCCACACAACTGCATTATTTAAAAAAGAAAAAAAAATTCAAAGTGTTGTGTTTCAGCAACTTTCAACCTCTACATTTAGAACCACATTTTGCATAAGAACAAAATGCTTAGTCTGTTAAAAGATCTAAGATTAATATAGCCAGCTTAGTCAAAAATATTTTCACTTTGGGAGTATTTGCATACTGCTTCAATTACTCTGTGGGAATTCAAGTAAAGATAGTAAAAATATGGATTTTATATTTTTAGAAACTATTCGTGATGCAGTTTTGAATGGAAAGGTGGGCAAACTATGATCTCCAGTCAACAAACATTAAGACAGACCACCAATACAATGAACAATTAATTCATACTTACAGGAAAGCCTAACAGTACAAGGCTCCGTGTTACCATCACTTAATGAAAAACAGATTAATGTCGGACCATAACTTTAGTTTTGGTTGATTATTTTTTAATGAAATTCCTAGTAACAATACATGCTCACAAGAACTTTTGATTTAGTTACATTCATAATTTTGCAATGTGAACCCGGAGTAATTGATCATAATTCTGCTTAAGTGATTGAAACTGTGCATTGTGACGATCATAAACCCTTTTTTTGTACAGCGATGAGTAAATACATGGACAATAGTTTAGAGGTAATTTAACTCACTGTTTGATTACTAGTTATCTCCAGATGACACATAACACACTTTTTGTTTTTTAGCGCAGCAGCAGGAAGCCCACCGGCCTGGCAGGCGTGAGGCTCACACACTATGAAGACAGTAACAGTATTTTCCCTCACAAAGCTAATTGATAAAACTCAATCAAAGCCTTGGAGTTCTCACCAGTGGGTGACATGTCAAATAGGCTGCCCTGTGTGACATTCTCACATTTCAGAGTTCAAGTAGAGGCCGCTTCAGATCTGCTCCATTAAATGCAGATTGAGGCTTAATCTCATTCTGTAAATCTGTTCACCATTACAATGTTAAGAGTTTAAATCCAGGCTGGGAACCTGTTTCTCATGTAAATTCCTAGTTCCTCCTTATCCTCTGCTCCCTGTTTCACAGACTGTGATCCTTAAATAAACAGAGCTTAAGGAGGAGCCGGCTAAAATGAGAAATACATTAACTCGAAAATGTAAATTCTTAATTAAATTTTAAAAGAAATGTAAAGGTTTTTGGTTGTAATTGTTGGACTTAAAAAAACAAAAACAAATTAAAAACAATGATAGTCACTAAACTGTACTTTGGGTCAGGCCTTTGTGAAGTTATTGCTGTGAAAGCAAACATGTTATTATGTCCTTGACAGAGAGACACCTCAGCTCAAAACAAAAGAATTCTTCAGACTTACAATAATGTACGGACTTCAGATGCAGTCTGCTAATAAATCATACAGATTGTGCTTATTTTAATGGAGGAAGAACAGAGCAAACATGAAAATATGAGTTGGAATTGAAAACATTATAATGACAATAATATTTATCTATAAAAATATTTAAAGGGTGTTAGCCTAAATGAATGATCAGATTTAGCAAAAGCAAGTTAGGCTAATAAATAAGCATTATTATATACAGTTTATAGATTATAATTCTTCAAATGTTTCCTAATGCCTCTGGCTTGAAATACAAATTACAAAATAATTTCAGAAAAGAATAAAACACATATATGTCCATACTGCATTTAAAAACAAGCAACAAGTTAAAATAAATAAAAATGCATAGATAATTATGATACAATTCCACTATGCAAATATAAATACATGTGATGTAACTCCAACCACATTGAGGAAAATAGTCCATTATTGCAAATTAAAGTGAACATTTAGGATGAAAGCAAACAGTAGTAAAGGATAAGAGCGTTGAGGACATGAAAATAGGAGTGTATCTTGGAGGGTTTATGTCTCTGGTTTATTACGGAGCAGAAGTTGTTAATTACCCTGATTCTTATTTCCTGTCCCCTCTCCCCCACGCCACCCCACCCCCACTGTACTGCCTCCCAGATGAGTGGCTTTGAAGTGCAAAGTACTCTCTCCTCACTTTGAACTGTGAAAACAATGCTCATGTGGTGGTGCTTACCTTCCCCATGTTACCTCATTTAAATAGACCTGGATACGGCTTCCACAGTTTTCAAGGGAAAACTCATTTCCAGAGAAAGAGGTCCCTGTGTTCATTAAACAGCTGGTGAGATTGCTGGTAATCAGGCCCGCGCTGTCATATACATTGCAGGCTGCTCTGACTGGGTGGCTACCAGCAAAATTCAGCTTCCAAACTAACACAGTCTAAACCCCAACAAGGCGATGCAGATGCAGACACTCTTATGCACCTATTTCTACACATAAAACAAATCCAACACACACATTAAACCTCAGCAGGGTTTTTTGTTGATAGTTTAATGTTCTGAAATCTCCCGGTCCTGGGAGAGTTTTTAGCCCTTTTGGCCACTGTTAAAAAACAAATGGTGCTGTTTTTGTTGCAGACATAATCTTACTCTTAAACTCAGAACATAGAATATGCAAGTAGCTACTCAAGCTGTTTTTATCATGCCTGGGGGGCAGTTTAAAAGCCTCAGATCACTAAATTGTCCCAGCTGTCTTGGCCATCTGCACTCGAAAAGGGCAGTCACAGAGGAGAGCAGGCTTTTGTACTGGTGGCCATGTCAAAAAGCCAATTTTACAGCACCGTGCTGACTCAATGGCCCTCATGTGACAAATGTGGTCTAATGGACGAGACAGACAGCATGTAAAAGCCTGCTGCTTACTGTAGTGCTTCACTCTTTAACCATTCAAATCCAAGACAGGACAATATGGGGCGTAATTACCATGACACTCAGTTTGATTGGGATGAGGAGAAACACCAACAGCTGGACTTTACAGTGCAACAATTGGATACCTCATTCAAGAGTCTCTTTCCTGTTTCCTATTAAGTTAGAAATGTGTGTGTGTGTGTGGGCGAGAGAGGGGCAGAGAGATTTAATGAAGAGAGATTGATGTTTAGAATCAGTCATATTGGTAAGGCTTATCTTCTCTTATGTGGACCGTTGGAGAATTTGCAAATCCCATTGATCATGACGTGATGTTGAAACTTTTCATCTCAGTCACAAAATGTTATTTCTTCATTTGTGCCATTTGTCACCTGAGCAGATACAAGTCCTTCTGCATAGGTTGATATTGTGGAGAGGTAAAACTGAAACGCCTACTTTCACCCACCTTGTTTCATGTCCGCCCATTCAGAAGGTTAACCATATTTCATCTAACTTAAAAAATGACCCCTGCTCCTAATATCTTTCTACATATCTTATTATTTGTTTCTAAGAAACCTTATTTGTCTCTAAGAAGGTGATGGAATAGCTTTGTATTGGCTTAAATGAATTTCATTTAAGTTTTTATCACTCACAGATGTTTTTATTTCCTAACACACCTAATCAGAATCTAACAAAAGTTGAAGCACCAATCCCAGAATAGCAATTTTTTGGTATCACTATTCATGTTAACATCATAGCAGGATTCTGTGAGGATTCCCATCCTTGTACTATAGTTCACATTGCGAGGTGTGAGAAGTAGAAAACTACAATAATTCCCTCATCTCTTGTCCATTAGCATGTACGAAAACCCCAAAATCTCCAGTCTTGGGCAGACAGCATGCATCTCCACTTGTCAAAGAAAACTTTTATCAATACCAAGCACACTTGAAGTTTGTTTGCATTTTGTTTTCCAGCACTCTTAACAACTTCAGAAGTCAGATCACAGGAGTATCTGATCAAAGCGCTTCGTGGTTAGTTCTGGAAACACAGGAGTGCTACGCCACGCTTTGATACTTTACATCAATATTTGAATTCAACAATCACTTGACATGCACCCATACTCCCAGAGACGAAAGACGAAAGGGGGGAGAGAGAGAGAGATCCAGGGAAGATGGAGGGGGTTTGGGAAGTACATGTAAAAGAAACGGATTCAAGATATCGCTGCCTTCTTGAAATGTAATAACCACGATGCCCTTTCCACTACTAATCTGGTAATCTAGTAATCTTCTAAAATCTTGAGTATGGCAGCCCAAGTTGAGTCAATAAGTTTTATCATGCAAAAGATTCAAATCAACAAAATGCTGTGTGGCATGGCAACTTAATGTCACAAAAGGAAAACACAATGCCTATATGAACTTTTGCTTAATAGACTCAAGATTTACAATAACCTCACATATACTGTATATCAGTGCTGAAGCTTAAACACTTGTCACGGACTAAAAAATCTGAGCAGAGGATGTGTTTCATGTTGTATCAAAGGGAGGTAGTACAGGAAATCTGCAGTGATGAAGATGAATACAGTCCATCTGCCAAATGTCACATTCATAGTGCTTCAGTCACTAATCATTTCATCATCTCGACAGGATATGACATGCTGTGAAGGGTTTGGCCTATAAAACATGGCGTTTCATCTGAAAAAGAGACTTGTGGCAAAGTTGCATGAAAAGACGTGTTGTCCATAAATAGATAATACATGACACAGCTTCTAGTAAATCGTTGAGTATGATTTACAGCACTCCATTACGGAGAAGTAAACAGAGTCATTTGCAGCAAGTTGAAGAAATAGTTAAACCTTTTGGAAAATACCATTATTCACTTTCTTGCCAAGAGTTAGACAAGGAGATTGACACCACTCTTCTAGTTAACTGGTCAATATGAAGCTGGATTCAGCAGTTGGTTAGCTTAGCTTAGCATGGAAACCAAAGGAAAAAGCTAGCCTTTCTCAAGCTACCCTAACAACCCTAAGTAACCGTAACAACTGAAGTAAATGCAACTGTGTGTGGGTAGTATTTCTTAGCCGGGAGCATTATATTGAACCTCATAGTGATGACCAGACGTCATTAAATCAAACAAACAAGATACATGTTAATTAGTGAGCCATCTTTTGTTACCTCCAGACAAAGCCATGCTAGCTGTTTATTTCCAGTCTTTATGCTAAGCTAACCCGCTGCTGGTTAAAGCTCCACATTGAATGTGTAGACACCAGAGTGGATTTGGTCTTATAAACAAAAAATGTTGATACTATTGCCAAGGGCAGGCCACGCTGGATAGTTTGCAATGGAGATGTAAAAAGAGTGAAGTACAAAGAAGTATGAAGTACGAGTATAAAGTGTGACACTACATTGTGTTAGTAATACCAAGTAATGTTACATTTAGGTCAATATGTATATGTGTTGTTGCTTGATGGACTTCCGTCTCTCATATTATGCTTTCAGCATATTTTTTGAGCAGACAGTACCATGAGGCTGTTCTAGACACTATTTGCCATTGTTTTGGATTGTTGCAATAATAATAATAAACATTTGCATAAAGCAAGCATATTTGTCTGCTCCCATGTTGAAAACTTAAATATCCCTTTTTTTAATATTATCTTTATCATTTTTAGGCCTTAATTGATAGGACAGCTGAAGACATGAACAATTGCATGTTCTTCTGGATAATATCTGTTTGTATAATTGTATGTATATGAATATATGTATTTATTTTACCTAAACATATAGTTATAACTATTTGTCTTCTTATCTTTGTTGTTGTCTTTGTTTAGTTGTAAATCTTTATGTGGATTGGAGTAAAATTCCTTATACGCATTAACGCACTTGGCCGACAATGTTGATTTAGATTGCTGTTTAATAAAAGACACTGACTGTGTGTCTGTCAGTTGTCTGACATCCTCTGTGCATTTCCTTTTGGTGCCTAAAGTATCCACTTTCTGAGCATAATAAGTTTATGTTAATACATATCCCCAACACAACATTTAAAATTAATGATAACTAATTTACCAGGAGAAAATGAATTGTTTATTAATAGGGTTTGCTGCGTAAATTCCATGAAAAAGATAAATTCCCTACAATTGCCTGTCTGTACAAAGCCACATAAAATGAATAATAAAAAGCAAACGGGGAGACAAAAGGAAAAAAAGAAACAATGGGATTATCAATCATGTCTCCAAACACATTAGACAAAGATGCACAGACGTAAATAATTAGCTGTAACACTTGACAATACCGTTTACTGTCATCAATTCAATGTGGGTATTGTAACATGCAGGGACCCCTGCCAATTGATCGTATAGCTTTGTTCAGTGGCTGTGGGAGATGTGAGCACCTGTCACAGTGATACTGCTGTCTGATCTAAACTACTGTACTCATATGGGACTCACTCCAGAAGGAAAGAGGAATACAAAGAATGGATTCTCACTAAAGTTCTGTATCATGATCATGTTTAAACCTATTAAACCTAACATCACAGGGGAAAATTACTGTGTAGAATATGATTGTTGTGTGTGCAGAAGGCCTAAAGTAGCATTAAGCAAAGACAGCAAACCTGAAAAGTCATGGGAGCCATATCATTAATGTTACCAAGAAAGCTCTAACATGCAATCTGGAAGACGGACTCACATCGGTATGGTAGCCAAACAAAGGCTCCTGCTGAATTCAGAAATGCAAAGCAGGAGCAGAGATACAAGGCCTACATGTGCAGAGGAGTGCCGCACAGGCAGAGCAGTAGATTTATTTGTAAATGTACGCCTGTGATGCCACTATGTGTTAAGCCCCTCAGTCAGCTCAGCCCGCGTAATGTGAGGGGAAGTGTCACCCTGTCACCACCATGCCAGGGATCAGCCTGCTGTTTGTGTGCACTGCGAACCAAGCCAAGCTTTGAGGAGGAGGGGAGAAAATGACACAGAGGCTCTTTCATCTAATCCTTGTGGTGTAATTTGCACCTCAGTAAGTTTAATTGATGACTACTGATCAAATGCTTGCCTTTGAAAATAAAATCTTTGGGATTGTTGTTTTCCCCTTCAACCTGCAAAAAGAATTCTTAATGCACCTGATGAGAGGGTTCTAACTGATGGGTCAGTTTTTTGAGAGTTTGAAATTTGGTATACAGTTATTGAGCAACTGCAACTCCTGCCAATAATATTTCTTTTTTATTCAATGCATTAACTTTAGAACTGTACAAACTTCATTAAGCAAACTTGCATCGGGTAGACTTTTCTTTCTCCGACACACAGTAGCAGAATTATGCACCTGGGTTCTGTGTGTATTGCGTCCTCCAGAGATCCAACCTGAGCATCAATGTCATTCAGACAAATGGATAGTGACAGGCCAAGCTTATCATTGTCAACGTCAGGCTGCTCTCCGGGACTTTGATTCCGCACTTTTCCCACAGCTGAACAGGAGGCTGTGCTTTGCAAAACAAACCAACAAACAGGGAACCTGAAGAGTGTGATGAAAGAGTAAACAACATGGCCCGGTAACATGCCCCACAACCATGACACTTCCTAAGTAGGTTACCATGAAGGGTAACCCAATTTAACACATGTGTCTGATCGTAGTCAGAACATGCTGAGCACTTCAGGAAGTTCAGCCCGTCCGAGCGAGGCTGATAAAGATTGATCCGTCTCAGGACCTTGGCCGTAAAAAATCAAATGGGCCCACCACTAATGCCCTTGCACATGTACAAAGCAGTTCATTATCAAGAAAAATTATAGGGAGTCAATCTATTGATGTTGCCTAACTAATTGTAAAGCAGGGGATTCAAAAGCAGATGTTGCATTTCAAAGCAGTTGTGAGCAAGGAGACAGGTTATGATTTATGCTAAAATGTGTGGCTTCAAAGCGTCTAACGCGGCTTCTAAACAAATTGAACAAGTCAAGCGCTATTCACTCAGGACCAGGAGGGAGCCCAACGCATGTAGATCAGAGGCGCACGGCTGCCGCTTGTAATATCACTCAGTGGAGGAGGGGTCCCACTGGGGGAAAGCAGCACAGTGAGGCTAACACTGAGCACTGCTCACACAGAAAGGAATTATGTACGAATGCAGCTGCAACACCTGTGCAGAAGCTACACCTCCCCTCCCTCCACTACCCTCCTGGAGCATCATCCACACATGGGGAGGGGAGAGGGGTGGGCAGCACCTTGAGACTTGACATCCTTTCTGTGGATGGCACTATTATTTGGGAGGAGATCGAAGAGTTGGTAGAAGATGCAATGCCTATGTCAACATACTGATGCAATTTTTGTAAACAAGGATAAAACCGGGTTACTTGTTGGGAAGATTGGTGGATGGGGGTGGGAGGCTTTAAAATGTGTTTATCGCTGTTGTCTTCTAAATGAGGCAGGCTCTGTGAAATGTCTTTGGTAAACCAGCCGATAACTGACTGGACTCATCTCTGATCTTTCAGTTGCATCATAGGCCACACTTACAGATGGAAAAGTATAAATAACAGAATTTAATAAGTGATTGATTATAATCGTAATTAATGAGTTGGCAAATTGTTTTCTTGTGTAAAATATACAATTACTTAAAGATACACACTAGAGCATTGCAAAAGGAGTAAATGATTGGTGAATCATCCTGAATTTTGCCGAAATGTAGAAGTGCAGAAGTGTTCCTTCTTGTTGACGTTGCCATACATGTGAAAAGACAGACTGCACGGACTTCTCTCATAAGTCATTTTTCCGTCTGTTTTCTTCTATTTGATGCAGCCTAAATTGGGACGGAGAAACGAATTGCTAAATTTTTAATTAACTTCACAACATCTGCACTTGTGCTTTGAGAGAGCAGCGAGATTTCCTTTTAACCTATTCCAGCACATTTGCACACCAAGGTAAATCTTGATGCTGGCACTCTTACAGAAAGGAGGAAAAAAAAAAAATCAAAAATGGAAATGAACTCTCACTTGTGTGTGCAGATCAAAGAGGTGGAATTATTCAACTTTTTACCATTGCTTGATCTTCAAAAAAAAAATTTAAAAAAAGTAGGGGAAATCTAGATGGATGAAGTAGAATGTTCTTCAGTTGTTTTATAAGCTTTCGTTTTTTTTCATCTGGTGTATTTCCTTGTACATCCTAACTAATATCTGAGTCCTGGGCTGTTTCACTGTGCAGGTATAACAGGCATACGTGTTGCCTGGTCTAGACTCCAAAGCATACTTTAAAAAAAAGTGGATTCTTCCTCCTCCATTCTCTTTATTTTTAAGTATTTCAGTTCTCCTGGCTCTCTGAAAAAAAAGATTAAAATAGTTTATTTTGTAGAGGAATGCAACTATAAGTGCTATGAATGCATTAAATTAACTTCATTGAATCGTTATTTTGACAAGGTAATCATATATTGATGATGAATTAAACCAAAGGACCAGTCACACTATTCACTTTTAATACACTAGCACTAAATGCACAATACTAGATCGCTCTATATCTGTACAGCAGTCTCTTTATGCCTACACCCTTGTACACTCATGCAGCTCATAATATCTGCTGACAAAGTCCAAAATATGTGGTTATTTTAAATCTTAAATAAGTGAATTATTTTGTATTACTGTTCATATTGCAGAAGTGAAATCTACTTAATATACTAATGAAGAAATGTTTTGCACAATGTCACCTCTCTGCTGTAAAATAAAGTGCTATGTAACTCAAGGAGAACGTCATTGCCTTACTTTACACTTGTGTAATATGGCTGTAAATTTTTGAAAAACACATTGAGAGGGTTTTTATCCACTCCCCTCACCATCATTGTTTGACCCATATTATAACTACTCTGTTTTTACCATGCAGTTCCTTGCCTCCCCACTAGAGGGGGCTCTAGAGGAGGCAACACAAGTAACTGAAACACACTGAACACTTTCTATTACAAGACAACACAGGATCACATCTTTGCAGAGGGCCAGAATTTACAATTTCAAACAGCATCACTATAGATTCAAAGGAAGGAGGGGATTGATTTAGAATTTCCTTAAAGTCAGCCTAAACCTGACTCCTGCTAGTTTTGATACCCACCCCCCTGCTGTTACACTGTTTCCTGTCAGGTCAGGAGTATATGAAATCAGAGCAGGTTAGTGAGTCCTGCGCCCCGAACCACCCCCACCCCAGCATCTGCACGGGAAGCCCTGCTGACTGATGTGGGTGATATCACACACACCAAGCTCCTTTAACAAATCTCCCTTTGATACAACACACACAATAGTGTCTCTATAGGAAACCCCCTGCCTCTCTGTGTGTGTGGGGCAGAGTCTTAAACAGAAAAAGAAAATGGTGGAGCAAAAAAAAGCTGCTAAATGAGACAAAAGTTTTTTTTTAGAGGAAACATCTGTGTTGCATTTGCTTTACTTTATCTCTCCACAAGAGGACACTGCTCCCATGCTCATGCATTGGTCGATAAATAGACCAGTTGCACATGTTGCCTGATCTGTATTTAGTCTAAATAATGCATTTCTAATATTTTGTTGAAACTGTTATAAAAACAGCAGGTCCCATTCTAGGTAAATGGAAAAGAAAAATAAAAAAACAAGGAAATGAAGAAAGCTAACTAATTGTCATGGTGTGGTTTTTACATAAAAAAGCGCCATGTGGAACTGAACTCTAGTGAGGATTTTCTTGACAAAAGGAATATATAGATTTTATGTTTTTTTTTTTAACCTGTAGACCAGTAGCTGAAGACTCTGTGCCATGTACTTGTGACTCAAACTGGTGTTACTGTATACAGTATACAGATATTTGTATCTGTATGCAGTGCTTGAAAACATGCTTTCAACTGAATGTAAAAAAGGTCACTTGTAAAAAAAATAACACCACAAAGTCAAAAAAGTTTTTGTGGCCTGTTGTTGGAACTTGAAGTTGACAGGTTTGTGTCATTTGGGACTGTCCTGCCAACCAAAAGATTCCTACAAAAACCTAAAGTCTCCTTTGTTTGCTCAACAACTTATAAGCTGAATCTACATGTCATTGTACAGCATCTTCACACCTGAAAACTTTATGTATTTGACATCCATTTGTTCTTCTTCATTTACTGTTTTTTATTTGCCCTTGTGATTTTTGGAGCCTGTTGAATGTCTGTGTTGCTGTTGTACAAGCTATTGACATGTTCACACAAAAAAAAATCTGTAGAGCCAGTGAGGTAGGGTTGGGGGGAGGGTGGGGTAGGAACCCCCAGGTTCTTGTCTTTGTCTGCCTGTTGAGTGGTGCCATCAGATAACAGCCAGGACAATGGTGCTTCATTCTGAGGGCTCTCTTAAATGAGCAGGAAGCGGCGGAGAGCGCCAAGCACAGGCTTCTGGTGGACTCCCTGGGGTCCGCTCAGCCCTGACGGAGCACGCCACCACTGAATGGCTGGAGAGCATGAGAGGAAATGAGAAGCTAGTGGCCACCCAGTCAGTGCCACGGGTGCCCTTTGAAGCTGAAGATGTATGGATGGGAGCAAGGGAAAGGTGATAGAGAGTAGATGAGAATGAGAATGGAGAACAAGAAAAAAGCCTTCAGGAATATATAATAAAGCTGATTTTATTTTTCTTAACATAAAAAAGAAACAGATTTGCAGAGTTAGTGCATTGATTTAATTCAGTCATGCCATTTGCCTAGAATGGCATGATAAAGCTGATCTCATTGGCGTACAAGGCAGTTTACACTGTAATAATTTCTGAGCAGAATCCTTTTGTCATCAATCATGGCATTTGGCCCATTTTCTTTCCCACTGTATCATGCATGCAACACTCACCTGGCCTTATGTGTTGGGCTCATTTCTCAGCTACATAACAAGACACATCAAATAATGCATCCATCTTTCAGCTTTTTTTCTGCTTGCACTATTTGTGCTGCTTAGGCTTGTACTGTTTTTTTTTTTTTTAATTCTAGGTCAATGTAACACAATACAAAACCCCTCTTACTTGTTTCTCTCTTGGCACAGTGTGACAGGAAGGTGGTCTGGAAGTGACTGCCAGTACAGTTCTGGGTCCACGTCTCCCTACCCTCCACCCTGCTGCTTTTAGCCTGGTACGTGCTGTAAAGGGTGTCTGGTGATGCAACAGTCCTGCGAACCACGTCTAGAACTGACATCTGGAAAATCCAGAGTTGGCACTGAACCGTATTTCTCTTATGAACTTGGCGGCTGTGGCTCAGTGGTAGAGTGG
>NC_045739.1:10342937-10343515 GCF_008692095.1 Etheostoma spectabile
ATCGGAAGGTTGGGGGTTCAATCCCTGCAGTCCTATGGCAAGATGCTGAACACCATTTGCCCCTGATGCTGCGCATTGGAGTGTGAATGTGTGTGAGTGTTTATCTGATGAGCAGGTGGCACCTTGTATGGCAGCCTCGGCCACAGTGTATGAATGTGTGTGAATGGTGAACGTATCCTGTACTATGTAAAAGCGCTTTGAGTAGTTGTTAAGACTAGAAAAGCGCTGTATAAATACTGCACATTTACATTTACCGACAGCTTCGATGTAGCACGGACTGCTACAAGAAATCATTCCTACCACAGGCAATAAAACTCTTTAACACATCATCACTGGGTGCTATATAAGACTCTGAGACACCACAATACTGCACTAAGTGCAAACTGCACAATTGGTCTTTTTACATTTTATCATACTATTTGAGCATTTGCACATTTTTGCATTCTAAATTTGTATATGTTCAAATATTTGTTCTTGTATTTTATTCCTATTATTAATTCATGTATTTTGTATGTAGGTATATTGTATCCGAGTATTTCATTTATATTTGTATTCTGTGCTGTGTGACTGATTTTGCT
>NC_045739.1:10343525-10346778 GCF_008692095.1 Etheostoma spectabile
TGTAATTTCCCATTTTATTGGGATCAATGAATATCTATCTGTCTATCTATCTATGAAACCTGTTCTATGTTTGCCTTTTGTCTTTATCTATTTAAATCAGATGAAAACAGTAGTGTTAAACAGGGCGTCCGGGACCCTTATGTCGTTCTTCCATTACATGGTACCTGTTCGACTCGGTTCGAATCAACTCGACTCCGTGCCCCGTCCTCCTTTTTCCATTGCAGATTAATACCGCCTTGTGCGTAAGGCGAGCATGGCTGGTCGTCATAGCAGGAATCTGCCATGACCTAACGCGACACACACTCACAGAACATTGAAGGTGTGTTGCTTTTGATTCTTGGCATATGGCTGTTTGCCAGAAGACAAATTTACTTTCAACAGAAGCTGTAGTCCCACAGCTGGCAAAACTATTTAAACACGGCGGGTTTGTTCAGGACACCCCTGTCTGTCGAATGCAATGATGACGCAGTGAAAAGTGCAGATTCTCTCTGATCAATCAGTAGTCTGCAGGTATTGCCTCAGCTTGCTTGGAACCTTGACTGAGGTGGTACTAAAAAAAGTACCTGTTAACAGGTATCAGGGACTTTTTTGTAGCAAGCATAGCAGGTACGCATGGAAAACGCCATTAGGACCCCCTGAGTCAATGCAGGGGGTCCTCCAATTGTAAATTTTTGAAAGTGATTTCAAAAATTACAAAGCAAATAGCAAATATAAATCCCTACTGATGATAGGCTTACTGGCCTATACAGTATATGCTTAGGATTCACTGTGCCACATGTATGTTTGAAAATTAAAACACAATTTATGAAAACATGCCAACAATTTTGAGGCTATTTTAAAAGCTTAGTATTGTTTGCAAAAAAGGTATGTATAAAGGCTTTAGGACGCCCTACATGTAATTGTAAGCCCAGTTTAATATGCAACTTTATTTTATACAGTATCTCTGGTAGGGGGTCCCTGCTCCAGCTCTCTTTCAGCTAAGGGGTCTTTGGGTTAAAAAACTTTGAAGACCCCTGCCTTAGAAGATATGCTCCTTGGCCTTTGTAGTAACACTATGTTGTTGGTGTCACCGCTGACGGTGGTAAGCTAGTTAGCTGAGCATGCTAACATTGGGAGCTTACAGTTGAGCAGATTTACACCGTTTAATATGCAGGCATCGACTTTGAGGATTACTGTGTTAGTGCACACAAATTAAAACTACTAAAAGTTGTTGAGTCGACATTTTTGGGCAATGAGTGCAACATACCTGCCCCTGAACTCTGTGTGAGGTGAGCCTGGCTGCACCGGTGATTCTCAAGTATCCACTTCATCAGAGTCTCACGCACAAGACAAAATACTGGAGTCAGTGGATCCACACAAAATCCCCCGCCCCCATTACTGTGGCTGATTTCACAGTCTGAATATTTGCTTCTGTGTGCATCTTTTAAGAAAACATGCATCTACATATTAGTACTACATATAAATCTATTTACTTGTATCAACACTGCTTTCAAATGTAGATCTTTCTTCTATTTTCTAGCCCACTATCTTATGTGTATTACATCTGGGTTACATTTTCTTTTCACCAGTTCTAAAGAAGTGTTCTACAGCTGAAAGTGAATCTAGTGTTGACAGAAGTTTAAAGGTGGAGCAGACAATGCAGCAGCGGCTCTTACAATGTGGTTCAAGGCTATGTCACGTTGTGTATTTTAGCTGCACAATGCTTTTGCATGGGCTAGGAAGTGACACATCCCATAACCCAGGCCCTCTGTGGGTCAAAACAGCTCCCCTACATGGTTTAGTAAATCCAATTGTTGTTCTGGAAGTGATAAAAAAATTGTGGCCCAAAACTGCCGCACTGCATTATGGTAGTTTGTTTTTATTTTTGTTATTATTATTATTATTTTTACCAGGAATTATGCCCGGTGCCTCATCTCTACCTTTAAGGAGAAAAGCAAGAGGGACAACTGTGACTGTCAGACAGAAATACCACAGATGAGAAACAATTGAGTGTTTTTTTTTTTAATGTGTGGCACCATATCCTGACAGGACAGACAGGACAGTGACTATCCGCAAGGAAAGGAAGGTCAGATGGGAATCCAGGTCTCACCTTTTCACCTTTTCTCTTCAGATGATAGACAGACTGCTTCAGCACAACTTTGACCTTTTAATTGTTTGTTAGTATTTATTTGGTATAGCATGGAAAAACAGAAGTGATCATGCTCTGTAAAGTGCACTTTCTTCCCCACTGTTCATATCCCACCCCATGCTTAATCACATGTTAATGATCATGTGCTTATCCCCAATTAAAATAGATGACGTCCTTAAGTCATCAGCTTTGTTGTTACATTAATGAGAACATAAAACCCAATTCTTGAGGATGCTTTGTGAGAGCACACTCGGACACAGTTCCTCAGGGAGCCCATGGATAAAGGCGAGTGCTGCCTTACCCGCCCAGGAGATGCATGACCCAGATGTCTGATGACATGACTAGTTAAGGTGTGGTGGAGGTCAGGAGACGTTTATCAAGAGTGAACAGGAAATCAGCAACTCACACTAAAACCTACTGGACTCACGCAAGTTTTGTTTTAAAAGGGAAGGTATGAAAGAAAAACATTGAAAGCTTTAGGCTTAACAAGCAAGATGCATAAGTTTGAACAAGAGAGGGAACATCTCCAGAGATCCTTAACAAATTAGTAATTAGACGTTACTGTGATGCCCAGGCAAATCAAGACATGGATAATTACATGTGCGGTCAAGAACAGAATTTTTAGCAGAGAAAAAAATGTTTGATATTGGTTGAACAATGCAATGTTTGTTCGATTATTGTATTGCCTAAATAATAGAGCCTGGCAAGCTGCCATAAAATATACACTTTTTCACGCATATAAAAGGGCCATTTGACAAATTCCTGGGTTGTACTCAACTCTTAACCCCCTACAGAAACTTTGTATGGCGTGAGTGACAAATTACAATAAATGCATGAGCTGACAGGAAGAATTCTTCAGAGAGACATGTTTCATGAAGTCAAAAAATTTAAACACAGCACGAGGAGAGACACTAATGGATGAAGAGGACCAGCGAACGGAAAGGGATGGGAGAGGTAAGGAGACAGGGACACAAGGAGAGGTTTGGCTGCCAGCAGTTAGCCTCATAACAAAAAGTTATTAACAAAGTAACATGCCATGGGGGGGTCGGGGCAAGCGCACCATAAAGCAGATAAAGAACAATGGCAGGAACCATAGGCCACAAAATGATTGGAGCCTCACCCTGG
>NC_045739.1:10346802-10358927 GCF_008692095.1 Etheostoma spectabile
AAGATTATGACACACACTCAGCATAGAGGAGACAGGGTGGATGAGATATTTTTATAATGTGATTAATGCTAATGCAACAAGCAGACTGGGATCACGCCAGACATAACTACAAGCTTTAAAACACTTCATAAGTGTTTTTTTATGAGCCAAGAATAACAGCCTAAAGTGGAAACAAGACATACAACACAGTATCAGAACATAATTAATATTCATGTAATTTCATACTTGATTGTGACTTCACATTTAAAATATGCACTTTTGTTGGACAAAAATGGTTGTTTAACTTGACACATTTTGTGTCGAAAAAAAGGTATTGAAATGTTTGCTGTTGTTTTTAAGCTAATTGAATACACATTGGATTGTAAAAGTGGCACAACTGTATACGTTGTGGCTCGGTTTGCCACTCAGGTATTCCCATTTTCATTGTTTAAATTTATAAAGAGCTGTCTGCGATTTTGATGGAGCAGAAGGGTTTTGTCTAGTTTGGGGTTAATACTCCATCTCCTTTTCCATTCAACATATTGTTCCTTTTACCACTGATTACTATCTTGTTTAAACAGCCCGTAGACACACCACGCAGACTGTATGTTCATAAATCCTCTGGAGCTGATCAACACAATGGCTCACATTCCTGCCATTTAAAGGAAGTCCCTTATATCACTGCACCTCTTCTCCGCCAGAGACACAGACATTCTAGGAATTGGATTTCTCGACATGCACCTCCGTTTATTTCATTTAGCTCAAAACATTACACTTTGGGGGGTGTCCATCCAGTGCTTTACCTTTGTAATGAATCGCTGTTTAACTTGAGTTACATCTTAGCAATTTTTTCTCTTTCATTGAATAACAACAGCATGGGCAAAATGTCCTGAAATGGAGACGTTTATCAGGGTCAAATCAGTTGACCCGACTCCAGCATTGTCGCTGTATGTGGGATTACCAAACACCCCCAGCTAACTATGGCTTTTTCTGGGCTGATGAGGTGACACACTGTGTGAAAATTAAAATGATTTAATATCCATTAGATTAAAACTGCGCAAATGAAGATTTTTATATTAGTCAGAGGTCTCCCGCAGTGATTAACTCACAGTTATCATCCAAACTCTGCAGCTCTGCAGTTTTTTACCCCCTTTTAGCTTGTTGTCTTATTTGATGCAAATGTATTATCTTACTATACTCATCAACCCCATTTCCAGCAGCAACATCTGGCCCCTGTTTTTGTAAAAAACAACAACAAATACTGCATGCTACCTGCCCATTACCAGAGAACAAACAAGACAAAGGGAACATCTAATGAAGCAAGTTAAATATCCAAATATTTCCTCTGGAGTTGGAGACCAAGACAGAGTCAAAGGTAGATTGAATATTGGACCTACATATCACAACTTCTTATGGTGATATCACGTTAGGTAAACGGACCTACGTACAGAAGGGTGTAATGGGCAACCAAAGATCACACATACTGACATGCACACCTGCAAAATCAAAACCCATGCGTCAAGCAAGTTGATTGGAGGATTTAGCTCCCGTCGGTTCAAACCTGAGACGAAAACATTACAATGGTTTTACAGCTTTAATGTAAAGGTTAAAGAAACCCAGCTTTTAGTAACATTTCAGTATATTCCAATTGTATTCATCAGTATGAGGAACACCATGGTCTAAGTTTGGAAAACACTGACCATATTTGTTGTGTGGCACCTGTCAAGTTGACAATCCCAGTAAAATTCGCTGTATGCTTGCATTCAAGTTACCATGCTGGATGATCGCTAACATTCCCCCGCCCACGATATAGCAACAAGGGAAAAACAGCATCACAAATGCAATGCTAGATGGTTTGTCATATTTGCTTTGGATTTGAACAAGTCGTACGGTACAACTTTCCAACCTTCTATCCAACGTCTTGGCCTATTCAAGCCAAAATCCTTGGGTGTTGTCCTGTGCAACAATAGAAAACGATGGCATTGCCTGCACTTCCTCACGTAGCCTTAGAAATGGGAGCTAACCCTAACCCGCTCACAGCACCCAATGCTGGGCTTACACCAGACATAGATTTCCCTTGTTTTTGTACTCACCAGTCTGTCTGAACCTCTCTTGAGATTGTGATTTCCGTTTGCCTCATACTCTCATAAACGTTCAAGACATCAAGTTCTATTTTGATTATAAAGATGGTTAGATTACCAAGCTACATTTTGCAAACAATATTTTATGGCCAGCAGACATACACATCTAGTTTTATTCATTAAAACAAACTTTGTACACTCCTGTCTGACAAAGAACAACATCTCACTCATTACACGTAATCTCTGATCAGAGCCAAGGTGTGGTTTGATCCATGAACCAGGCTGCCATGTGTGATTGAGTTTCACAGAGGTCTCATGGGTACCAGAGCCCTTTTCCTTGTGGCTACACAGTTTAAACACCCACCCATTACAGACATCCATCCTCCTCGGAAATGAACTCCTTGCTAACAGACATGGTTTGAGGTTACACCTCAGCTCCACCAACAATACAACTTTGATCTCTTTAGGCGTTTCACAGTGGTATACATTGTATGACTTAATTATGCCTCCTCTGAGCTTGTACCTCCCTCATAGCTTTCTGAAGGACATAAAGGAGGATATACTGTGTAGTGCAAAAGATGGTTTGTGTATGTGTGTGTGTGTGTGTGTGTGTGTGTGTGTTTCTTTATGTTTGGACGGAGGGAGGGGTCGTGAGTAAAGGAAATGCAGATTATATGCCTGACTTTCTGCTTTGTGTTGAAAAAAATCCTTCGAGTAGTAGGACCCAGGGGATTTTTGTAGGGGGAAAAAACTGGACCAGCACACCTTTATGTTATCTGAGGCAGGACATAGATGTGAAAAAAGTTGTTCAACACTGTAACAAAATATGTTGAGCTTTGAGCCATGTCATTGGCTAAGAAAAGTCTGACAGGAAAATGCAATGGCTCTTGAGGTCAGGGCAGACCCTGCTATAAATGTATTGCAACAGACTAACACCTTTACTGAGTCTACTACAGCGCATGGTGAGCTATCACCTCTCATCTCTACAGGGACAATATGAGTGCTTCTGTGGCCGTGTACAGGAATATTTACACAGAGGACCGCTTCAAACAGGCCTACGGCTCCGATGATAGCACAAGTGGAAGTTTGCGGCTCCGGGACAAGCTTGCCGGGAGGTGTAGGTGTTCAAGGCAAACTTGCCTTCACCTGTTGAGGGAGAGAGTGCCCATTTTCAACTGGCTGCCAAGATACAGACTAAAGAAATGGATTTTAGGAGATACTATTGGGGGACTGACAGTTGGTATTCTTCACATTCCGCAAGGTGACTTTACATATAGTAGATCATTATAAAGGGAAACGAGAGTTTGTTTTCTATTACGTTATTTAATATGTAAATTATGAGTATTACATTATTTCATTTTAGAATCAATTGAACAAACAATACCATAATGATGATAATAATACTAACAACAATATAAACTATTATGATAATATTAACATTGTTATTATAAATGAAACCCTATAAATACACAGTTTTTATTAATGTGATTGTAATAATTAATATTAATAACTATGCCATAAAATTTGAGCAAGTATTGCAAGGTTAGAATAGTGTTTACATTTTACAGAAATTAAGGCTAAACTGTCAAGATCACTGCATTATCACAGTGGAAATACTAAATACAAACTCAGTCAGTCTTCTTATTCATTAATATTTATTATTTTTGTACTTTGCATGCTTCAGCCATATAAGCCTACATAAATACAGATTTTACATTTGAAACATAATTAGGAAAAAAATGTGTTTACTGATGAACTGTCTTTTTGACTGTCCTTCCCTAAACAGGCATGGCCTTTGCGTTACTCACGTCTGTGGCACCAATATTTGGCCTTTACACCTCCTTCTTCCCTGTGGTCCTCTACATGTTTTTTGGCACAGGTCGCCACGTGTCCACAGGTAAGACTTGCGTCCATATAACATATAGTGTATTTTCTAGAAAAGCATAGCTTTCATTAATCAAAATGAGTACATAATTTACATTATGTCACACATGCATTGTGAACAGTGTACAGGACAGTGTCAGTTATAATGTGTTCTACTGTTACTGAGATAAGCTCATTCTCAGGTACCTTTGCTGTGGTGAGTCTGATGACTGGTTCTGTAGTCGAGCAGCTGGTTCCCACTCCTCTCGAGATGAACTCCAGTTCGCCTGAAGCGGCCAACTTTGAGGCCCAGAGGATTGGAGTTGCTTCAGCTGTAGCCCTCCTCTCAGGAATTATTATGGTAAAAAAAAAACTGTGGATTAAAACACAAATTCACAAAATGAAAATAATAAGGCAACTGAGATCTGTCTTTTTGTTAAGACTAGCAGACTTGCTTTGGCCAACACAGCTCAACATTCTCTTTTTATTATTATCTCTTGTGCCCCAGCTCTGTATGTTTGGTCTACAGCTGGGCTTCCTCTCCACCTATCTGTCAGAGCCAATTGTTAAGGCTTTCACCAGTGCTGCTGCCTTCCATGTTACCATCTCGCAACTGCAAAGCATGCTGGGGCTGCGGCTTCCTCGCCACACTGGGTCCTTTGCTCTCTTTAAGGTAAGCAGTGATGGACATCTTGATGGTCTAATCCAAGATTTTATCATTTGGGCATTTAGTGCTATTTGCTCACAGCTCACTGACTCGTGTGTTTAGACTTTAGCGTCTGTGATGGAGAACCTGCCTCACACTAACATGGCTGAGCTGCTGATCTCCTTGGTGTGTTTGGCTGTTCTGGTGCCAGTGAAGGAGGTCAACATGCGTTATCGGCAGCGCCTACGTACACCTATCCCCGTGGAGATTCTCACGGTTAGTCAACTGGATTTATGAACGTTTAGGGTACATATTTACGATATGGTCAACAGGTTAAGTCATGGTTTATGTTTGCTTCTCCAGGTGATTATTGCTACAGGCGTGGCTTATGCCTCCTCACTGGACTCTACTTACAACATTGAAATAGTTGGCCACATCCCAGCTGGGTAATCTTTTAGATTAGAAAAAAAAACAGAACACAAAACAGTGATAAGTTTAGTAGCTTCCAGTAGTTTGATTTTGAATTCTTCTATTCTCAGATTCCCGGGGCCACAGATGCCTGCCTTGCACACTTTCCCTGACATTGCAGGGGACACAGTAGCCATAACATTTGTTGGGTACGCTGTGTCGGTTTCATTGGCAATGATCTATGCCGATAAACATGGATATTCCATACATCCCAACCAGGTAAAGTGTGATAATGTCACATCTGCTTGTTGACATGTTATATTCTCACCAATCTGTTAACTTTTTGCTTTAAACCTGTGCTTGATTTCAGGAGCTCCTGGCTCACGGTATCTCGAACACAGTGTCTTCTTTTTTCACATGCTTTCCCAGCTCAGCCACTCTTGCCACCACTAATATACTCGAGAGTGCTGGAGGATACACACAGGTAGTCTATGTGATATAGCCTATTGTAAATTCTGTGTGTCATACTCACAAGCGACTGGTAGGCTCTTTGTCTTAAAGGCCCAATCTGCAATTCAAATGCAAACAGGAGGGTCACAAAAGGAAAAAAATAAAAACTATTATCACTCTCAAATTGATTGGAAGGGCCTTTAATATAAAGAAAAACACTAGCAAGTACATTTAAGGTAATATGTTTACTGACGCTTTAAAGAAATCAGTAAAAAGGCTGATATTGTAAATCAAAAGAGAAATACATACTCAACATACAAAATACAATTGTGTGTGTTCCTGCAGCTCTCTGGCTTATTCACAAGTCTGGTTGTTCTGGTTGTCCTGCTGCTGATTGGACCGCTGTTCTACTTCCTACCAAAGGTGTGTTTGTATGTGTGTATCTGTACAAGAATGAGAGAAAGAAAGAGGTAAATTTCCCTCATCTCCCTCAATCTATCTCCCCAGGCAGTCCTGGCATGCATCAACGTCACCAGCCTCAGGCAGATGTTCCTGCAGTTCCAGGAGTTACCTGAACTGTGGAGAATCAGCAGGATTGACTTTGTAAGGCAATAATTAGTACAGCAATATAAGACACACAACTGTATTGTGCAACATGGTCCAAATGCATAAGAATAAAACTCAAGAAAATGAAAGGAAGATGGTGAATTAGCTCCCTAGTTACCATTAGGTCAACAACTGACCCATAGAGCACAACTAATTGGGTTTTTCAGTATATTTACATTGTGGCTCATTTATCCTGTTCAGGCTGAGGTTTTTTACAAAACGTTTAAAACTATGCTTAATTCACCTCATCTAGATTAAAATATTTGTTATTCAGTCTGACGGCTGCCTGCAATTTGATGATGCATGGATTTTAAAACAATAACTGTTGCAAGGAATTTAAAAAAAAAACTCCAGCCAAAGAGAATCAGGTACAAATCAGGCCAATGGGCTCATGAGCTAGTAGAGCACAGGTTGCACACACTGATTGCTTTGCTGGAATTAACCATCATTGATGTGCCTTGTTATATCCTGACGTGACAATGCATTGTTCTGGCTGGTGCAGATGGTTTGGGTGGTAACCTGGCTCTCTGTAGTGGTACTCAACGTGGATCTTGGCCTAGCTATTGGAGTGGTTTTCTCTATGATGACCGTCATCTGCCGCACACAAAGGTACATTTTCCATTCTATTCACAAATACCATGGTGCAATTCAGTGAGTGCTCTTGCCAATTACTCTCTTGTAAGAAATACCATGTTCATCTGAAAGGGTTAAACATGAACTGAGACGATCAATATAATTATAATATGTTACATGTCATAATGTTGTTCATTAAAGTTGATGACTCATGGTTCAACAGGGCTGGTTGTTCAGTGCTTGGTCGGGCCAGTAACACAGAAATTTACAGACCTCTGGAGAACCACAGCAAGGTGAGAGGATGCTCTTACTGCTTAATACTTGTATATATTTTGGTTAACATGAACGCAAGGTCTTTTATTAAACTTAAATTTTAGGCACATAGAATCTTTATTTGTTATTCCAACAAGTGGTAATCATAATCTTAGAGACAATGCAGACTCTCCTAGAATGAACATAGGATGCTACTGTTTTCCTATCAGTGCTATGAGGTACCTGGGGTGAAGATCCTGACTTACAACGGGCCTATTTACTACGGCAACCGTAGCTTCTTCAGGGAGGAGATGAGCAGGTTGCTGGGCCTGACGCCAGAGAGAATCCGCAGCCGAGAGAAAGCTAGGAAAGCCCTGGAGAAAAGGGAGAGAGAGGCCATTGTCAGCACTGTGGTACGGCTACTTCAATCATTGAATGAGCAGAGTTTAACTTTTTTTTTTAAATTCACACTGTAAAGCTTAGTTTCAATATCTTATTGTTGTTGTTTTTTCTGTATTGTTGTTTAGGAAAGAGCCATTGCAAACACATCATTTTCTTCAGAAAATGAGTTCTTTAAATCTGGTAAGTAATGAAAACATAGTGGTGGTTCTGTGTGGGTGACAAGACAATTGCATAGTTCCAAAAAAATTCAAGCTTTAAACAAGGACATCTACAACAGTTGTTTGGCCTTTACGGAGTTGTATTCACATTTGTGTAGACATGTATAATATTAAGCTTTCAAAGCTTTTCATTCATTTACTTTTTACTTTTCTGTAGAAACATCTGAGAGTGATGTTCAAGCAGTGTTAATCGATTGCAGCAGTGTGACTTTTGTTGATGTTGCTGGAGCAAGACTCTTTACACAGGTTAGTCTAAAGCAAGACATTATGCTTCAAACTTCACTCAAATTCTTTGTGCAATGTGTCAACATAATTGATTGCTATTGGCTTTTTGCAGATGTGTACTGAATGCCAGAAAGTTGGAGTGTATGTATATTTGGCAAACTGCAATGGTAGGGCCTATGTATTTGAATTACTTCTTTTCGTATGGTTTTCCCTACGGGATTCTGGGTTTATTCACTTGCATACATTGAATACTGATCAATGATTTCCATCCCCCTAGAGAGCGTATTGAAGATCCTAACATCAAGTGGTCTAATGAGCTACATGAACCCTCAACATATTTTTGTCACTGTTCATGATGCAGTGATGTATATTCAACAGCAGAAGGTAAGCCAGAAAGTTGAAATTTCCACAAGAAACAAACAAAAAAAACACTTTGGTTACTAATTACGTAGATTGTCCTAAACAAACAATGCAATTTCTGTTGTCTTCCGTAGGAAAAACCTCCAGAGAACACCACGACTGTTTGGGTATGAGCCAGGAGGCAGTGATGATGACTCATGCTCCCAGCAGCCAGCAGGGTTTGGGCTGAAAAGACGTAGGCCAATAAGACTTCTACATGTTGTAGAGATTATATCTCTCAGCTGTATAGCAGTGATTCAGCAATTGGTCCATATTTCAATGTATACCAGTGTTTCAAAGAAGCAGTAGCCTGTTGTAGCACTATGTCATGAATTACAATACTTAATAACATTACATTGTTACCAGTTTTCTCATAGATATTGAGGCACACTTCAATCTGATATAGATAAACAGTAACAAATCTCAATCTCCTCATATATTTAGTGTAAAAAAAACAACATGTCATTTTTTACTCATGAGTATAAAGCAATATATGACAGATGCTAATGGTTACTTGTTCTGTTCTGTATTGTCTTAAACTGTGTGCTGGAATATTAGAATAGTTATATTTATTTAGTTTCTGTTTATTTGCAATACAGATTAATATAAAGTGCATGGAGTTTGTTGTATTTTACTTTGTGTATTTATATGTTTTGAAATATATGATTAAATGTACAGTAAATTCCATCCAATACTGTCTTAAATTGTTTTGTCTTTTTAATTTCCGAGAGACTGCACAATACATTGTATGATTGACTTTTGTATTTGCCAGCCACTGTGCAATCCACAGGCTGTTTTTCACAATAAATCTATCTCCAAAAACAGAACTTCACAGTGAATTCAAATGACATTTATTACATTGAATTTAAATACATTTAATAAAATCAAAGAAATTGGGTAATAGGTTTCTAAACCAAGACATGGGAAAGAGTGGTTATTAAGTATGAATACATTTTAGGAGGAAACAATGTGGAATGTGAAGCATGCCACTGTGTCAGGTTTTGAAGAGAGAAGAAGAGCAGTCTTTGTATTTGGTGAGGTACTGTAGACCTGTGTGTCTGCACTGAGATGTGATCAAAAGTGAAAAACCAAGGTTCAAAAACAACAAAGACAAAGGATTTGTTTGCCACAAGGGGTAAAATTGGAAAGTAAGACAACAAGTCATAAATCATACAGAATGCTGGTTAATTTAACATGCAAGCTACACTGGTGTCAATTTGTGTCTATTTTTACATAAACTTGCTAAATAAGACTAAATATTTTTACTGCAGAAAGAAAGTTTGTACATTGTTATAAAATGTTTAAGATGTGTTTTAGCACAGGCTGTAAATGCCATATTGAAAGTGATGTCTTCCTCAGCACCATGATGCCCTCTGCTGTTCAACAGTTAAAGGTTTCCCCCCCACTGCTCATCATCATTAGATTAGATTAAATAATACTTTATTTATCCCGCGATGGGGAAATTCCCTCATTACAGCAGCAGTTTTATACAGTAAAAAGCAAACCAACAAGCAAACAAACAAACAACAGGCAAACAACAGACAATGTGCAAAAAGTACTGAATGAATGTAGAGTGGCATTATATAAAAGATATTGCAAAGTAAAGTGAGGTGGCCATTGGCCATTGTACAAACATTGCAATGAAAGTAAGGAAGTGATGTGAAATTAAACTGAATGTGTAATTAAAAAATATAGCAAAAGTAAGTAACAATAACATAAATGATATTGAAGTGTAACCATAATATAAATAATATTGAAAAAGTAATATTATTGAAAAAGTCCTGTTACCTTGACCTGATAAAACTATACGTAGTGTGAGTTCAAAACCAGGACGTAAAAAAGAGGAAAAAAACTAATTATTTCCTTGCTTGATGTTGGATAGCCAAGTTATTAATTTTTTCCAGTGCATATTTCAAAGAGGCCTCTAGACACTGTACCCTTTGGGTTTTAAGCTCAAGGAGTGTACCACTAATTGGCAGGAAGTAGTCCACTTCAATTAGAACATGGTACACAAGACTCTGGCCAAATGTTTACTAAGCCAGATTCTACCGGCAGACCTCACACACACACACACACACACACACAAAGAGAGACAGACAGACACACACACAAAGACACAGACATACACAGACAGACACACACACACACACACACACACACACTAAAAAAGTATCACTGCAAACTCCTCTAGGAACGCTTTGATTATGAAAAATTGCTTACAGGTAATGTGTAAATGTTATGTTAGTTGACCCAAACCTAACCAAATAAAAACAAAATCCCAAAGAAAACACAAAAAGACTACAAAAACAGTGGAATAATACAATTTACAAAAGGATAAATAATCAAGTATTTTCTGTTCTTTCTATACAGCAAAAGCAGCAGTACACATAGTTTCTATGAAATGATATTTCTACTACTAATATTGGCAATACAATTATGTTAGGTTCGTCATGACAAAGCAGAGTATCATTTACAGTTTTTCTCGATTGATTTGATACATTTCTCCAAACTCAGGTAACTGCTTTTAAAACAGTTAAAACAGCAAACTAAACACACTCTTATGTTGGTGAAACAGTTAAATATTCACTGCGCAATGAAACATAGCATTTTGTTCTAGTAATGCATGAGTTGTAACCCCACAAGAAATATTATGCAAATAAGTACATAAGTAAATAAAAATTAAACAAAAAATGTAACGCATTCATTGACTTGATTAATTCATTGATCATGCCTCTCAATTACATCTGGCCAGACAATTTCATCAACATCACAGCAAATATTTTCACGAGTCATGCATCACGGGAAAAAAACGTATCTATCCTTGACATGCTTGTGCCCCAATGTCTCCACAGGACTTTTCCATTGCTCAAAGAAGACTTACTTGGTTCTAATGGTTGCGATCATGTACTTTCTATCTCCAAGGGGAGAAGAATTTCTCAATTGGATTCAGGAAAGGAGAACATGGTGGAAGGAACACCATCCTGAAACGTGGGTGATTCTCAAACCACTCTTGCAATAGTGGTGAACGGTGGAATTGGACATTGTCCCAAACAACTACAAAATTCTGCACCATTTGCTCCTGATCATCCTGCAGAAAGAAGATGAAATTGAGGAGGTTTAAGAAATGTAGGAGCCTTGCATGCCGGAATACCAGTTGTAAAAATTGTGGCACAGAGAGTGATGTTGCCTCCTCATTGTTCAGGGACATTGACTGTACCATAATGTCCAATCACATATCTCCCTCTTCTCTTTTTTGTGATGATTGAAGCCTGTTTCATCAATATACAGGTACTCATAATGAGTTGGTCTGCAATCCAACTCCAAGATTCTCTAGAGTAAAAAAAAAAGACAAGGTACAATACAATAAGTTAGTGTTTTACAGTAATGGCATTGATTGCAGTCAATACTGTAAAACTGTTGGTGAAGTTTGAGTTCACACTTTGAAGCAGCAGTATACAAAGATATTCCTAAATCTTTTCACTCACAGTAGCATGGAATAGTAAATGAACACATACTTAAAATTCAGGAAAAACACATCTTTGTGTTAACAGTAAAAGTGAAGTAATTGGGTTGCACATACTTGAACGGAGTTCCTCTCAAAGAACACTTTGTATACTTGCTTCATTCAGATTGCATTTCTCCTTAGAACACAATCAATTGTGGAGAGACTACATTGGTGGATATTGTGGAACAGTTGATTGTACTGTGTTATTCTTTGCTGAATTTCTTTGAGGCGGAGGGTGTTGTTCTGGACCACCATGTCAACAATGGCATGCTCTTATTCAATTGAAAGAAGTCTTGTTCGTCCACCTGAATGTTCTCTAACTTCAATAGTGAAAAATGTGTGGACAAGCAGGAACATTTACTGTAGAAATCTTGACCTATGTCAAACTAGACTACATGGAATCTCATTGTAGAAGTAGAAAGATATAGTTACTTACCGGTTGTCCCTCTAAAATGTGTGGATAATTGAAGCCACTGTGGATCTGTTTATATTGGGCTGAACTCTCTGCCCAGCTTCTC
>NC_045739.1:10358937-10361695 GCF_008692095.1 Etheostoma spectabile
ACCATGATTTATGACATGGTCAATAAGTGTGGCTCTGATTTCATTTGAAACACGTGTGTACCCTATCCTTCTACCTCTCCTCCCTCCTCTTCCTCCTTGTCCATCTCTTCTTATATTTTCTACTCTCTTTCCACTATACCATTGCCCTCTAATCTATCCATCTCTTCTCTCTCTTCTCCTCTATCTTCTCCTCTTCCTACATCCTTCAGCTCTTCTTGCTCCTTCTCCTACATATTCAGCTCTTATTGCTCTTTCTCCATCTCCTTTTCTTCTCCATCTACCCTGTCCACCACCTCTCACTCTTACACATTTTCTCTTTCTACTGCTCATTCTTCTTCTTTTTATTGTCTTTTCTTCTCATTTGTCTTCTTTGTTGTTTTTACTCTTTCCCTTTTGTAGTTGTTGTAATTAAGACAGCTGTGTGAACAATGGAAACAAGGAAACAAGGAAACAGAACAAGGAAATTGCCTTTTTCTGTGTTGAGTGAATTACTAACTCATCAGATATCAATTTGGGGTTCATTGAGAACATAAGGTGTGCAACTGACTATTTTACAATTCACAGAGTTTTGTTTGTTGTGTTTTGAAAATGGTATAAAAATGCTTGTGATCATTGTGAAGACCAATGAAAAAGCTTAAAATGTTTTTCCTGATATATTAAAGATGTGGTTGGCTGTATGAACACCTGTGTTAACATTAGGGAAGTTTGTGCACAGTGTTTTGAGAAAATTATGCTTTTAATTTTTTATTTGTATGAAATGAAGGAAAATGTACTGTTTAGGACAATTACAAAGTGTAAAGATCACTTTGTTAAGTGTTTTGAGAGCAGTTACCTGAGCTTGGAGAAATGTACATTTATTGAGAAAAACTGTAACTTGTGTGGCATTTTTGTCTGTGCTTTTATTTCCATCTTGTGGTGAAATGTTGCAATGACAGTCTTTCAGCAGGTTCTTTATCATAGAGCAGAGATCTTCAACATGGGGTCCTCAGAGTCAGTGCAGGGGGGCCTCCAAATTAGTATTCCTTTTTGAAGTTTTAAAAAAAAGTCTTAACATTAACCTAAGATATTATGAGCAAATATAAATCCCCACTGATGATGGGCTTACTGGCCTGTAGTATTTCCTGGTTAGCCATGCACTGATACAGTTAAGAGAAACACATGCAGTCAGTTTGCTAGCTTGGTTACCTAAACATGTGCAGCATAATATAACAGTTGCCTGTAGCTGCTCACGCCACTCCCCGCTCACTTTACAGGTGAGGTGCAGTTTATCACAAACAAGCCTATTTTCAGTGGCAGGCTATAAAATGCTGCCAGTTTTCACAGTGGTGGATGAACTACTCCGATTAATTTCTTAAATAAAAGTAGAAAATCCCATGTAAAGTTGGGGGCTTAAAATTAGGGGATGCTAAGGAGCCATTTTTGCACGCCAATTTACAAAACCCTTAAAATATAAATATTATATAATAAAAAATAGAATTTTCACCAGGGCTGATGCATGTGACAATTTTGGTGAGTTTTCAAGCCTGCTAAGCCCCTCAAAAAGGCGATTCATTTGGCAGAAAAATAATACTAAAACAGACTAGAGTTAATGGGGTCTTTGTCAACCAATGGTCGTCGGTGCTCGGGCCCTATAATGTGAATGCTGAGTATATGATTAAACCAAAAGGGAGATGAGAACAGTGAGAGAGAGTCTGAATAACCTAGACTTGCCCATATGCAAAACAGAAAGTTATTAGACTAAAAACAAGGAAGGAGAAACACTAAAAACAAGGAAGAACAGCACTACACTACATGGCTATTATTTTGTAACTTTTACTACAGTCTGCACAGCAGCAGTTCATGTGGACCAAAATTATGTTTGATTTTCATTGCTTGAACACAGTGTTTAAAACTACATTTACCCCATGGCTTTAAAAAACAAATAAGAATGAAGCAGTTATTCACTGTACCGTTCAATAGAAACAGTGAACAGGTAAAAGAGCAAAGATACCAATATGACCCTGTTAGATGTCGGAAGTTATATACACAGCTGTAAAAACTGTGAAAACACTACCTTAACTATAGTAAAACTGACCACTTTCTGTTTTTCAACACTTTTGTGAATTTATAGATGATGCAGGTGCATGGCAAGAGAGGCCATCCAATGTGCTGTGGCCTGATGCTGGAGAGAGGCAACATATTGTGTTACTATTACCTTTAGTTTGTAACCTTTGTTCTAGTTATTACGTAAATTACAGAAAAAGAAAAATATATATATTGAATAAACTGCTAATTTTCATTCCTTCTTGTTTGCCTTAAAAACTGGTATGTAATAAAATCAAATAAAAATCATGTGAAAGAATTTCACTCTTCTTTAAAAGTGCAAATTTAATACTGGCAGTTAGTGTTTAAATTTGTTACTACAGAACAAATTCAAAATACTGGAGAGAGTCCTCTCCCCCGCCGTATCCTCCCCAGACTCAAAGTTCATGGAGGTTGCGAGGCTGAGATCGCAGCCAGCAGCCAGCAGCCTGCAGCCACCACAATGTTGCTAGATGCTTGTTTCACATAGCCAGACATTACTTCACAGCACAGAGGAGTAGATAACGTTAGATGCTGGCATTATGACAGTCAAAAAAGTCTGTGTTCACTCGCAGCTCTCTGTCTGCGGCTACAGTTGTGACTAGTTTAGCAATTATGTAAGCACATAATTGAATCTGAATTCTTCTGCACCGTTTACAAAAACAATGCAACTGATCTCAGCTGGTATTCTGTCTAT
>NC_045739.1:10361705-10361804 GCF_008692095.1 Etheostoma spectabile
TGGAGTGCAATGGAAATTTCTAAGTGACCCCCAACCTTTTTACCGGTAGTGTATGTATGTATGTATGTATGTATGTATGTATGTATGTATGTATGTATG
>NC_045739.1:10361816-10368263 GCF_008692095.1 Etheostoma spectabile
TATATATATATATATATATATATATATATATATATATATATAAATATATACATATATACATATACATACATATGTATACATAAACACACACACACACACAAAACCGGTGACAGTTCAATAACTAACTTGTAAAACAGTGTGATGTAAAGAATCACTTGACCACCTTTTTATTCTGTATCCACAGCAACTACTTTCACACACTCACACCATATTTTCACACTACAGCCAAATGCACAAAGAGTATCTATCACAATACTTTCAAAACATGTAAACATAAATGTTACCCGGGCCGTGATTGTTTATGGGAACAACAGATTTTGAATTTAAATAGAGTAATACATCTCAATCGAGGAGAACTAGAATTAAGCAGTACAATTTAACAACAACAGGGCTGCCAACTTTTCCAAAAACCTTGGAGTGAGATTTGGGGGGGGCAATATTTTTCCGCGTACAAAGCACTTTCTTTGGGTCTTTACCTTTAGGGTTTAAATTGGGATTTGTTATATGTGGGGGATGGGGCTCTCCCTAGGGGTCTGGGGGTATGCCCCCCCAGGAAAAAAATTTGAAAAATAAACCATTAAATGGCACTTTCTGGAGTTTTTTTGCAAAGAAAATGGAGAAATCAAGTCTTGTGATATGTGCAAACTGTAGGGTTAAGAACCTTTGCATTGTTGTAGTATCAACAGGTTTTAGGGCATTCAGCATTTACATATTAACTTCTTATGATATAAGAACTGACCCCACAATGTGCCAACATAATGTCACATGAAGAGACAGTAGCATATGTCAGCAACAGCTGAGAAGATTTGGGTCTGTGGTAACAGGTCCAGGGTCCCTGGTGTAGGGACCAGGGACCCAAAAATAAATTAATGATGAGGGATCAACTACCCACTGAATTCTAAAGATGAGAACCAATGGTTACAATTATATTCCTTTAACCTTGTGCCAAGGCTCAGTAATGTTTGGCCCTCATCCTCTGTGCCCCATACTGTTTTTACTTTTTTTGTGAAATAAAGACTATTTGTTCATTTTAAAAAACATCAAATTAATTATTTACAGTTACATTTAGAGATGCAGGTTAGAGATGCACATAGTGGCCCAACGTTGCAGTATCGTGTATATATATATATATATATATATATATCTATATATATAAATATATAGGCTATATATGATATAGTAGCTCAGATGTGTTCCACCAGATTTCTGCTCATATTTACAACTTTGTGCACATTCAAATATAACTCCTCACATCTCTGTTGTACGTGATTCGAGAGTTGTAATATAGTCTGCTGTACATGTCATTGCTCCGCTGATATGATGGATCTCATTCAGACCGTCTGACGGACACAGAGGCCCATTTGGGTCTCTGTGTCTCTGACAGGTTTAGAGGTGTCCGTACGCTGCTCTTTATCGGAGGACTACGCATGGATGCAACGCGTCACTGCCCCAGCAGAGCGAGTCCACTACAATGACGTGAGTTGCTACCCTACCACCCGCTGCTCAACTCTATCTTTACAGAGAGAGTGGACACGAAGCGACGGACGGGTCTGTAATACCGAGCTCATACCTGAAGCCGGGAATGCACCTGGGATGGATCGTGAAAAAAATGTTCTCAGTTTGCGACAATTTGAAATATCCACGACAGGGACGCTCTTGAACCCCTCACAGTCTCTGACGGACTAGTCGATCACAAGTGGCTCAACAGGTAAAAACATAGATAAACTCATCTTTCAGAAATTTGACGACCGGGCTGACACTTCAGCGTGAGAAATCGGGGGTGTGGCGTGTGCGCGTGTGAAACCAGTCAAATGCGTGTGTCTCACGGCCAATGCGTGAGAGTTGGCAGCCCTGCAACAATGCCACCCCAACTCTGAGCATTACAGCCTTTCTAAGGAGAATTTAAAACTGCAGTGGGTAGAATGCAAACAATCCCATCACAGGAGACCTATCTAAAAGCCTGGAAATTTTCTCTCAGATCACTTAAACAACAATATGCTGAAAGATTATTATGGTATTTTTGCCCAATGATGCCAAAAATAAACGCAACTGTATACCAAATATGAGCTTTCTCTAACCTTCAATGCAAACAAATGTATTACTGACGTTGTAATTACATTATTACCTAAACCATGGACCCAAACACCTCAGCATAGATTGAAAACATTGTTACCCCCAATTTCCACTGGATGCGTAACGGCTGCGGAGCCGCTCCGGAACGGCGATGGAGTCATTAGGTTTCCATTAAAGTCAATGTGTGTATTTCCATGGACTGCGGATCGGCTACGACCCAGCTCCATCCCAGCCCAGGCAATCCGCAGCCCTCTGGAGCAGATACGCGGAGCTTCTATTTTTGCCGGATGCCGGAGAGCTCCGCAGCAACTCAGCTAGTGCTAGAGCACAGAAACAATAATACATTTGGTAAATTTTCAAAATAAAATAGACCGTGCTCATGGCGGATCATATTTCTACGGTGGCCCTGAGGTGCAAAACACAACGGCAAGTCAGAAAACAACGGCAAACCAAAAAACACAACCGCAAAAGAGAAAACCCAACACAAAAAGAGAAAACCCAACACAAAAAGAGAAAACACAACACAAAAAAGAAAACACAACGGCAAATCAGAAAAACAACACAAAGAGAAAAAACACACAAAAGAGAAAACACAACGGCAAATCAGAAAACACAACACAAAAAGAGAAACACAACGCAAAAAGAGAAAACACAACGACATTAACCAAACGGAAAAGGTGGTAGGTACCTCGGGAACAGGAATCGTCGCTGATTGACAAAGAACTGGTCCGTCCTTTGAACCGGAAAGACGGGGTTTGTTTCCATTTTCAAATCATGAGCGCCACAAATGACGAGGTACAACGCTGCTATAAGCAATACTTTGATGCCGGACATGAATATGACGTGATACTGGATATGCTGTCAACAGTACCTACCTTTCCGTTTTGGAATGTGTTGTGTTTTCTTTTTTGTGTTGTGTTTCCTTTTTGTGTTGTGTTTTCTGATTTGCCGTTGTGTTTCTCTTTTGTTGTTGTGTTTCTCTTTTTGTGTTGTGGTTTTCTCTTTTGTGTTGTGTTTTCCTTTTGTGTTGGTTTTCTTTTGTGTTGTGTTTCGTTTGCCGTTGTTGTTTCCTTTTGTGTTGGTTTTCTCTTTTGCGGTTGTGTTTTCTGATTTGCCGTTGTGTTTCTCTTTTGTGTTGTGTTTTCTCTTTTGCGGTTGTGTTTTTTGATTTGCCGTTGTTTTCTGATTTGTTGTTGTGTTTTGCACCTCAGGGCCACCGTATATTTCCCTTCACAACACCTTGAAAACACAGCACAGAGTTGTTTCTTCTCTATTCCTCGGGAAACTGTTGTTGTTTTGTAGTTCTATTCAACATGAATTTGTGAGATCTCGCAGGTCCTTCAGACTTCAGCTTTCAGTCATGGCCGCAACTGTTCCGCAACAAATCCGGACCTGGTGCGTGTTGACGTTCAGCACGGAGCACGGAGCCGCCACGCAGCGGAGCCAATCCGCAGCCGTTACGCATCCGGTGGAAATTGGGAGTTAGCCTGACCGTACTGCTAAGCCTATCCTATTTCGTGAATTACTATTAATAATTCCAGGAAAACCATCCAATCTGTCAACAGTTAAGTTAACGGATTACACTACTTTAGCCCATCTGGTAGAGCTGTGGGTGTGTGTCAGATACAATATAAATTTTATTTAATTTAGATAACATTACAGTTTTATATTACAATACATATGTAAATCAACAGTGCATACAAAAACGTCTGCTGGAGAAAATAGGATAGCTTACATTTGTCTGTACTAAAGAATGTAATCTGTTCACAGAACAAAATATGTCCAAGCATTCTGTTTAACAGCCAGTGCTAAGGTAGTAAAAGCAAACAATACATAAAAAAAAAACAATTTTATTTTCTGCAGTCTTCACATTACCTGAAAACAATCAGTTCCCAAATTTCCTCACATTAGGGAAGCAGACAGACATTTGGGAGCACAAGTTTCAGTGACTGGTCATGCACTTGAACCTGTTCTTGAAGTAGAAGACTTCTTTATGAATGTAATTATCAGCAGAGGAAGATGAATAGCGAAATTTTTCATAGGCCTTTTGTGAGTCTGTTTTACTCCAGGGCAGTTTGATCTTTGATGCGTGGTTTACAATGATGTCACTACAGGAGCCAATGTGGATGGAGCCCAGAGCGTCAATGAAAAACTCTGCAGTGCCAAAAGAAAAATTCATCATCTTTGCCACCATTTTGTGTTTTATTCTTTTTTTCATCTTTTCAATCTGAAGTAAGTCAACAGTTTATTACAGCTGTATTTGACAGAGAAAAATGCTATTATAAATTGCTATGTTAATATTTCATAGTGGACTCACCCAGATGACCGTGCCGTGCCAGGCGGGGGTTAAAGCCCACCTCCTGGACCTTGTCTGTCCTCCCCATGAAGAAGTTGATGACGGCATCAGCTACCACGCAGTTGGGATATCCCTCGATGACATGGTAGTAGCCATTTCTAATATGTAAACAGTCCCCCTCCTCTCCTCCTTCTTCCACAGATATGGTGTGACGATAGGTTGCAGTGTAACCTGTGACCTCTCTCACTGCGCCACCGACCTGAAGTCATTAAGACAGACACTGTGTAACTGTTTCAGAAAGAAGGACGATGTTGATCCTTACAATACAGTCTGTGGGGGATTGTATGTTAAAATGGTAAACATTGATGATGAAATGATAATTTATATTGCACAATTTTCTGCTACTTAGCAAGTGTACTGAATATATTGCTGTCCATACAATACAGGGATTCATTAATATTTAATTATTTCATTCATTTAGCACAGAATTTCCCGCAGCACCAGAGAAATCCCAGGAGTGGAACATTGTGGATGTGGACTAACCAGACCATGACACCAAGGGAACCTGGCCAAGCGGGATAAGTTGGGAATGAGAATAGATTAAATGCATGCGTAAAAGTACATTGTAGTGAGGCTCAAGTACTTTGACCATGCTTTAATTTTTCTACAACACGTCCATTAGCATGAGCTACTTTGGCATGATTCCTGCATCGATTATTGACTTTTCTGCATCAAGACATCATCTTTCAAGAGAGAATCGCAATGCATCTAAGAATTGACTTTTCCCCTAACTCTACTGTATATAAGGAGTTCATTTTATTATTATTATTATTATTATTTAAATTCATTTGTAATTTAATCTTGTTGTTTAGTGGGATCATTTGTGCATTAAAATCATCCTATCGGCTCCTACATTCTTACCTTCCTGCTATCAAGTCACAGAGAAAATAACTACTTTCATCTACTGGAAGGAAACCATCTCCTAATGTTCCATTTGTTAATGGTGTTTGCATTATTATGTTCATTATGTGTGTTATTAGTGTAAGTGTCTCTTTTCAAATATATTCCCATTAGTAAGTTAGTGTGGGCAAGAAAGCGCTTGTTAATGCATTGGTCAACATGGAATGAATGCTGGAGAATGAAAAAAAAAATATATTTAGCACTTAGAATTCAGAAAGCTCCAATGATTGAAGTTTAATATGAACATGAACGTTAGGGACTTGATGTTTGAATTGTTGAACAGGTTAGAAGGACTGGAAGGCCAAATCCACACATAGGAAGAAACAATCAAACAAAAGTTTGATGATGCCTTCACAAATATCAAATGGTTAATAAAGCTAAGTACAGAGAAAACTACAAGCAACCAAACTAACAAATACGTACATATGAATTAGGAGTTGTTCATTAATTAAGCTCAAATGTCTAAAACTTTTTAAAGCTTACTGTGCAATCGTCAAGTTGCTGCAGTGTATTCTGATGTTTTCTGAACTCACCAGTCAAGGCTGATTTCAAATTATATGACAAGTAACAACCGGTACAGGTGTGTGGAAAAGGGTAAAGCAAAACAGCTTCTAACCGTGCCAGCAGTATTGTTTTATTTGTGTTTAAATGGAAATCTGAATGAAACTTCGGATTTTGCAGTGTGCAAGCCAGCATGCTTTTCTGGCTATTCATACAATCCTTTGCGCACAAGCAAGAGAGTCAACGTCATGTCTGAAAATACTGTATATAAGGCTTGTGTGTCTACTTGCATTATTTTAAAGCAGAGGTTAGAATGGCAAAAATGCACATGCATAGCGAATCACAGTTTTTTTTAATGAAATGTATATTTTTTAGAATAAAGAATGATCACGATAATGAGTAGTCAGCAGTTTGGCTGCTTATGGAAAAATATGCTAATATAAATGATGAACCTTCAATAAATAGTGCATGTGCACATGAGGAAACATGAAAGACTGAAATGAATGTCAGACAAATTTAAGCACCAATTCTTTAAAAAAAAAAAAAAAGAGGATTGGTGCAGTAAAGGGACACTGTACCCCAGAGATGGGAAGTAATGAAGTACAAATACTTTGTTA
>NC_045739.1:10368273-10368349 GCF_008692095.1 Etheostoma spectabile
GTAGATTTTTCAGATATTTTTACTTTACTTTACTATTTATTCTTTTGGCGACTTTTACTTTTACTCCTCACATTTT
>NC_045739.1:10368359-10368898 GCF_008692095.1 Etheostoma spectabile
TCAGTACTTTCTACTCCTTACATTTAACAAAACTGGATTGTTACTTTAGTTTTGAAAAGAAAGTCGTCTATCAGGTGGGATTGTGTGCATGTGTGAGTGCATGTTGGAGAATAGCGTGGAAATGCATCTCACCCCGCAAGCGAGAAAACCTTTGAGAAAAGACTAAGAAACTAGCTGTCCAGAGGATAGCCAGCAGTCATATTTACATGTTACAGTTACACTGCATTAAGATATGTATGTAATAGTGGGTTTATTGTTATTATTTACTAGCATATATAATTCTGTTGCATTGTATATGGTAGCCTTTACAATGTTATTTCTTTTATTACCACACATAAACACACAGCCTAGCAGAGCCATGCCCATGTTTGTCCTGTTGCTTGATTGTAATAAAGCCTCAAAAGAGGGAAGTTGTCTTAACAGACATATCTGGGGCAAAGTTGAAAACCAGAATCAGCTTTGAACAAAGTCCTAATCTAGTCCTCACTAACAAGTTTAATCAAACTTTAATCTAATTGGATGGTAATATACAGACTTCT
>NC_045739.1:10368908-10369176 GCF_008692095.1 Etheostoma spectabile
TCACACTTGAATTCATATCTTGCTACTCAGTCAGTCTTATTAACCTGGAGTCCCAGTCTCTGTCGCAATAAAACAGACTATAGGTTTTAGGCCTATTGGCAGACATCCATTTGAAATGTAGGCAATGGCATATAAAGAGCCTATCTAGTAACTGTGTGTGGTCCAAGTAACTTTGTTATTTGCAAGGCTACTTTTTTTTTTGCAAGGCTACTTTTACTTTTATACGTTAAGTACATTTCCAAGCCTGTACTTTGTTACTTTTACTTGA
>NC_045739.1:10369186-10373835 GCF_008692095.1 Etheostoma spectabile
TAAATCAGTACTTCTTCTTTTACCAGAGTATTTTTTAACACAAGCATCTGTACTTCTACTTGAGTACGGGAAGTGAGTACTTTTGCCATCTCTGCTGTACCCATACTTCCAAAATCTTGGTGGGAGATAGTAGAGCTGAATAATTGGGTATTTTTAAGTTAGCCACATATTTGTGGGTACAATAATATACAATCACTATTAATGCAGCAGATATTTGCCACACTGATTGTACTGTCTCTGTGCATACAACTCACCAGATCAAGAGTGGTCTTTTCTAAGATGTCCACCATCCTCTCCAGCTTGGTGTTTGCGGTGAAGAAGAAATCATCATCCACCCAGAGCACATATTTGGTGGTTACTTGAGACACTGCCAGGTTTCTCCCTGCAAACCAACCCTATATAGAGAAGATGAAGGTTGATCAACACATACATTTATAAACTGGGCTGGTTAATAATTACAGTTCATGATACTTCATAGAGACATAACACTTATTTACCTTTCCAAATGGCATGATGTAATGCTCAATGTGAGGCCCTGTCACTGGCTGAGGGTGTTCATTATCATCAGCTATCACTATTGTAACGGTGGGATAATATTGCCTTATGCTGTCAATGAGATCTTTGAGTTTGTCATAGCGTAGAAAGGTCTTGGTGGCGATGGTAACAAGTGCACTAATATTGTACTCTAAGTAGAATAAAAAAACACATAAGCAACTAAGTTATTTTGATATGGTATTTAAACACTTTGTAACAATAGAAAATTATAATTTTATTACTGTGCACGAACCTCTTTGATATCCAGTGTTGTAAAGTTTAGGTATGGTTCCATGTCCAACTTTAATGACGAAAAATGACTTGTGACCATCACTTGCAAACTGAACTGCAGAACAAAATTGTGATAAAGAGATGAAGCAGTGCATATTACTATTATTGCTAACATAACTGTCATGCCAAGCTGTAATTGCTTATGCACTGAAGTTGTCAGTTCTTTAGGTAATGATGTTTTGTTATTTATTAACCATCAAATAGTAATTATGAGATTGTATGTGCCTGTAATTTACAGATAGAAATAACCCTGTATATTTCACAGATAAAAAAACCTGTACTGCTTCACCCAAGAGATGCTCACAAGTCTCTGAGCTAGAGTCCCAGTCAAGTGTAACTTAAGAGCAACTCAAGTCTGATTAACCCTTAACCCATTACAATCATCTGTTTTAAGTCATTACTTATTGATCCAAATTAGTGTGTATTACCTCTGAGCATCAAGATGAAACTAGATTGAATAGGTAAACATGGCATTCTACTTATAGTATCCAGATAGTATCCACATGATTACTTTACCTATATCTGCTGTCTTGGGATGGAAAACAGTATTTGTATAGGTGACAAACTGCAGCTGTCTGTTCAGAGTGGAGAGAACAGGACTAGACAGTATCATGTGCTTCTCTCCCTCTCCTTTAACAGAGACCCCATCCACTGTAGCAGCAACATCAAAAGTCCCAAGTGATGCTGTCAAATATACCTGTTACACCATTGCATGGTTGTTTTGGGGGGGAAAAATAAACAAAAAAGTTTAACATTTAGAAAGAAAAAAGTATGTATATCACCACAACAAAATGCACAAGATGAAGAAGTTACCATATGGTTGGATCTTGTTTCTTCTTTAAGACCCAAACCTATGGAAAGTAAGCAAATGCTGTCATGATTGTTAGTGTCTGTTTGTTCTGTTTCCTGTTTTATTTTGAAGGCTCTGTTTTCTCCCTTGTCTTGTCTACTTTTACTTCCTGTCTGGTGTTTTACTGCTCTTTGTGATTCTCTGCCCAGCCCTAATTTTATTCACCTGTTCCTCAGCCCTAGTGTCACCAGTCAATTTTTAGTTCTATTTACCTGGTGTATTTAGTCCTTGTGTTGTCTTTGTCTGGTGTCGGATCATTGTATGCTTTGTGTAGTGTGCTGTTGTCGCGGCTTGTCTTCTGTGTTTGCTTCCTGGGGATTATATTGGTGTGTGCCTGCCTGCTTACCTTTGGACTTCTTTTGTTATACTGATTTTTGTTTTATTAAATCTTTGAATGCTACTCTGCTCTCATCTCCGCTGCATTTGGGTCCAAGCCTTGCTGATTCCATCTCACAACCCTGACAAGTACTAGGGATATCAAGATGGGATAATGGTAAAGCATTTTAAGTACTCATATTTGGCTTTTTCCCTTTCCTTGATTGTGTTATATATCTTTTTTGTGCACGTTATATGTTTACAAAGTAAAAAATCCCAAAGTCCACTCCAAAGGCAGTTACCTTCCAGAGAAAACACTGTTCACAAACTGCTCCAAACAGCTCTGTTGTTGTCCAGCCTCCCTACTTCCGTGACAAACGTGTGTCACTCTGTAACACACGTTATACCTAGGTGCTAGCATAGCACGACCTCGTACACTGCTTCCGACAGGTTTCAAGGCCATGTGTTACTCCATGTGTTACTCCCAACAAAGATGGAACAAAAGTGTGATGTCTCACTCTGTAGCTAAAACAAAGCTTAACACACAGAGTGAAAAGAGGAGCTTCAGCAATGTGCAGTACAACAAAAATATGGTGATTGTTGAAAGTTAAACCATGTAAACCTATTCTGATATAACCTCTAAATACAATTATGAACCTGAAAATGAGTATAATATGAACACTTCAAACTAACAGACTTCATTAGCAATCAAAGCACTTGGTAACAACATAATGTTCAAGCATTGATATTATGTGTGGTTTGTGGTTAGATATGCTGTTACCAGGAATGATGATCGTTTTGAGGGGTCGCACCTCCACACCCTGGGTAGGATACTGAAGAGGACTGTTGGCCTCAGCTACAATAGGCACATCTGCAGGATTGTAGGTCCTTTATATACAGAACATATTATTAAATAATACAAGCAGCAGACAAGAAAGGATGCTGTTTGGTTGAGGTGAGTGCAAAGACAATGGCAGGCTAATAACAATCAAGTGTCTGATAATGAGGTGTAGATGCTTCTCATTTAAAACATTATGTCTGGATGCTGAAAAATCCCCACTTCACCCAAACAAAAACACACTGCAAGGCAAGTCCTTCTCCCCACTGAGTTCAGGTATAGCCTCTAGCTGGAGATTCAGACCTTGTGTTAAAAGTGTTTATCATTGCATGTATGGGACCACACACACTCGCATATAGAGAGAAGTGAAGGGGATTTGATTCGCAAGGGTATTTTGGCAACTTACACAGATATATTTTCTGCATGTATATCCCTAACGCAAGTTGTGGGTAACTAAACTAAAAGAGAATGGAAGTAAATTATGAATCATTACAAATATGCTATGAGCAAGTAATCCCACAGTGAGAGAAAAATTAATAATGCACAGAAATCCAACATTTTGATGCATAATAATCATTTTATCATCACATTGTAGCCTTTTAAATCGGAATCACATCAAATCATAAGGTGCCTACTGTTTCCCACACCTAATATATACTGTATGTCCAAAAAGTGAAGCCCACTAATTATGCTAACTGCTAACTTGTGGTAACTTATGCTAACTTAGTGTGAATTAACTTACAAATATAGACCACGAAATGTGCAGGCAAACAGAGCTAAAGTAATTGGAGACCGGGATGATGGACAGTAACAACAGCCAAGCATATTTCAGTGTACAGCCAAGATGTGAGCAACGTCTTTAAATAGTCTCTAATGTCAGTGTACTGAGATGTGTGTGGTAGGTTAGCTGAGCTAACTTGAACTTTACCTCTTCTGAAAGTTGCTGTACTCTTCAGCTCTATGATGCTTTATATCCTTGGAGTCAGGATGGGACTCTAAGAACGCAAGCTCAAAATTGTGGGCCCACACACGTGGGAATAGCAGATTGGAAAATGGCAGTTGAAAGGTCTCTTCATCAGGCAGACAAACACATGTATTTTGAGCCAAACGACTGTGTCAGAAAAATAAAATGGAACTATGTCGGTTAACACGGAAACAAATACAAATTCTATGCAGAATTTGGACTTGCTGACTGATTAACACACCATGCCAAATCCTCCTTTATGTGGTAGACAATGTCATGATTGCCACTGATGGGGTCTTGAATTTTTCCTTTGAGGAGTTCCTTTATTAGACTTTCCTGTCTTGGCCTTATTTCAACTCCTGAGCTGGTTCCAGGGCTCCAAGCATAAAGCAGGGCTACCAGTAGTCCACTGACCAAACTCACTCCCAGCCACTTCTTATACTTTGCACGCATCTAGAATGAAGATTAAAAGGATGTAAAAAAAATGGTATGCATGTACAGTAAAATAAGGAAAACAAAGGGGGGGGCATGTGAAAGACAGAGGCCCTGTGTTTCACATGGGAATAATTGACTTTGTACAAAATTTTGACATGAGCCTGGATTTTTCAGTTCTTCAAAGCTGGCTTTAAATTAATCTGCCGTTGTCAAATCAACAACTCCTTAAAAATGCTGAAGCAACAGACTCGTTCCAAGTTAGCTAGATCATGTATTGTACAATTTTAGACCTTAAACATCACTAAACTATCAAATTTAGGCACCTGAATTTTAACTTAATCTTTTGACAACCGCAGAAATGTATACTTGGACGTTTGTTTGTTTTATTTGGATCCCCATTAGCTTCAGCATACACTAAAAGC
>NC_045739.1:10373845-10374426 GCF_008692095.1 Etheostoma spectabile
ATTCTTCCTGGGGTCCTACAATCTTTTCTTTGACAATACTCGTTATGACATTTCATTACACACACAGACATACATTTGAAAATAAAAATCTAAATTATCTAAAGTAAATCTTACAGTTAACGCAATTAATACAAGAATTGAAAGAAAAGACACTACTCCGAATAGATTGATCTATTTTAAGAAATACGATAACAAAAGCCATATACCAAACTAATTTTATATTCAATATTTAATTCCTTTGAAATAATTATGTCTTAAGTGATTTTTGATAGCCATACTGAGAGTTCTGTTTGATAGTTGTTGGGAGAGAGTTTGATATACACATTGCTCTGTACCTAACTGAACGTTGAATTGACTTAGGTAAAATAAAACTCCCTCCCACTGCATGCCTTGTTGGATAATGATGTATAGTAGTACTAAAGGATAGTTTTGTGTATAAAGTAAAAAGTGTTTTGTTTGTTATAATGTTATGTAAAAAAAACATTAGCGAATACACAAATCTATATTTAATTTTAAGCCATGAGAGTTGTTCATGCATTTTATCAACATTTGATCTAAACCCACACGAGAGAGCCACACGT
>NC_045739.1:10374436-10374651 GCF_008692095.1 Etheostoma spectabile
TTCTGAATCACTTGTAATTTTTTCATATTAATTGCTGAAGTTCTGGACAACACCACTGAACAGTAATCCAGATGTGAAAAAAACAAAGCCTGAATGACCTGTTTAACTGTCTGTGGTGTGAAGATGTTTGCACACCTTTTAATAATTGACAAGGTGTTGCCCATTGTAGTTACCAGTTTCTGAACGTGTTTATCCCAACACAATCTATCGTCAAT
>NC_045739.1:10374661-10388141 GCF_008692095.1 Etheostoma spectabile
AAAAGTTTAGCCTCTTCTCTTTGCTCTACAAAGGTTTGCTCTATACTGAGTTCAAGGTTCGGTTTGGAACTTAAAAATGAGTTCCAACCACTAAACTGGTAGTTTTAGATCCATTGAGAATCAGTTTGTAACTCCTGATCCAGTCCACTACTGACTGTAGCTCTCTCTGTAGTTTAGTATTTAGATCACCAATATCAGTTTCTGATAAATAAATAGTAAAATCATGAGCAAACATTGAAATGCTCGCTTTATCTAAAAGAGATGGTAAATAATTAGTAAAGATTGTGTAAAGGAGTGGCCCAAGACAACTTCCTTGTGGCACTCTATGTTTCACAAGCTTTACCTTTGAAAAACCTCCACTGAAGTAAACTAATTGTCTCCTGTCAGCCAAATAACTTTCCATCCATAATAATGCGGTTTGTGAAAAAACATAATATTCCAATTGTTTTAACAGTAAGTTGTGGTCAATTATATCAAATGCTGCAGTAAAATCAAGCATCACAACACCTATTATTTTTCTCTCGTCCATATCCTTAAACCACTCATCAACCATCTGAGTCATGGCAGTGGCTGTTGAATGTTTTCCTCTGCATGCATGCTGAAAAAACTGTAATTAAATTATTATTTAAAAAATAAAACTGAATCTGTTCATAAACAATTCTTATTCTTTGGTATTGGCACAACTTTACATATTTTCCATGCTTGCAGACATATATTTTCCATAAAACACATATTAATTATATGAGCAATAGTAGGAGCAATGATTGAAACTATTGGCTTAATCAATTTATATTCGAGATAGTCCACACCAGGTGGTTTGTTTTTTACAATTCATCAGAAGTAATTCAACTTTCGAAACACTGACACTCTTAAATTTAAAGCTACATGTTTTACCTTCCATGATCTTATTTATCAATGTTTTTGACAAATCCGTGTTGTGTCCGTGTAGTATAATTATTGTGTAAGTGTGTAAGATTTATTTATTTTAGATTATTTATTTTATTTATGAATTAATCATTGAGACAATTTGCGATATCACTTGGTTTAGTAAGAAAATCACCTTCATTTTCTAAATAAGCTGGAGTCAACTTTTTAAAACAGTCAACTTTTTAAAACATGTGAAACTGACTTGCATCCCACAACAATGCATCCAGGGCAGTTTAGAGAACTCTGCTCACAGTGAAACACCTAAACAACTGTCATGTCCTCTTTTCAGTTGACAAAAAAAAACTGACATCCCAACTGACTCAAATCCTTATTTCATGGTCATAATGTCATCTGACAGCCCATTCTCCACTCGCTCCCCTCCCGCTCTTTGTGAGTACTTACACTATATTATAATACAGTTGAATTCCCTATACAGTTGTGAACACAAAGCCGTGGAGGGCACTTTAGAAAAGCCTAGTTTTTGGGCAAGAAAAAGGCAATTCTAATCTGTTTGGAGCTCTGAAACGGAAAGAAAACAAAACATTTACAACTGTTTAGACATTAGTGTGGACGACTTTAGTGTCGACACTGTTGGGTCCTCCCACGTCCTGGGCACCACCATCACTCAGGATCTCAGGTGGGAGCTAAACATAAAAAAATCCCAGCAGAGGATTTACTTCATGCAGCAGCTGAAGAAATTCAGCTTGCCAAGGACAATGATAAGGTACTTTTACACTGCCATTACTGAGTCAATCCACACCTCCTTCATCACCATCTGGTACGATGCTGCCACTGCCAAGGACAGAGCAAACTGCATTGTATCATTTGCTCTGTGTAGAAGGTGAATGGCTGCAACTTGCTGTCCCTCTAGAACCTGTATGCCTTCAGCACCCTGAGATTTGCAGGAAAGATTGTAGCCGACCCCTCCGACTCTGGACACAAAGTCTTTGAATCACTCTGGCAGAAGGCTGCTTAGTTGAGAGGGTGGCACTCTCTGAGAGGATTTCTACAGACTCTGGAATGCTGATTTACATCATGGCAGCAAGAGGTGCTTTCTTTTGATTGCTGTCATGCCCAACCCATTGTTTTGTGAAGTTAAGCTGCCAATAAATTAAGGTGTTTCTTTCCTGTCTTCACATGTCTCTGCTTCAATGAAAAATAACATTTGGTGACAAGTGGTGTTCCATTTCTTTGGGGTATGTTTTCACCCCTTGCCCTTACCACTCGGTTTCGCGGGCCAAGGGCTGGGGGTAAGACAAAGGGGTAGGGGTAAAACTGAGAAATGAGATTCAGCCTTAATCTCAACACAAGCTTTGGAATGTTTACCACCATGTCACCAGAGAGCAACAGTCCAAATATGTTGTACCCAGACAAATGTAGAAGCCTTATCACTCTCCCTATATATTTCACAATCACATAACTGAGGCCATCAAAGGCAAATGTTTAAGATGAATTTAAAATAAAGTATATCAAAAACACTGCACAAGTATATGATTCCCAGATTGACAAGGAAGAGGCTTTTGGCATACTTCCAAAGTTTTAAAAAGTTCCCGTTTAGCAGGTTAAACAACTACATGGCTGTGAGCATTCATGAGGTGTGGCGTTTCCTTGAACTAATAATTAATTCATTTATACTCTTTATTGATCCCCTGTGGGGAAATTACAATTTATATAGACTTAGCCTATGCATGAAACAAAACAATGGTAGGCTATTTTTATTTAGTTTATAAACGCATTGGCTGACTTTCCCTATCATGAAATCACAAACTTAAGCCCTTAATTTTTTAAAGAAAATCCATGTTGTCATCCTATTTTAAAGCTGTAAAGTAGGTTAGACACTCAAAGCCCTTGACCGACTTCCAAAATATCAGAAGTTGGCCGTTGTGTCGAAAACATTGAAAAAAAAAGCGAACCATCATGTTTTAACGCGATATGCAAAACAGTGCCAACATGTATATCCATAGTAGCCTAACGTTAGTCAGAGTTAGACAAAAAAAAAAAACACAGAAAGAAGAGAGATTGACATATTTCTTACTGTTGTTGTTTCCGTGGGATAAATTATTCCTTAGTGTAGTATCAAATCACATTTGTTCAAATTTGAGAACCTGACGTGTGACAGCTGTGGGCGCGGTCGTGGACGGGTCAGGAGGATTCGGAGTTCTCGCTCGGAGCCACTCCCCTGTGGCTTCGCATGGTCGCTTTAGGCCAACAAAGTGATTTGCATAGGCGACATAACAATTTTAGATTATTCGTAGGCATTGTTGTTGGTCTATTTATTTAAAAAGAATATCACCGGTTAAAACTTCTTCTTTGCAACGCATGATTTTGTGCTATCACTAGTTTGAACGCCCCGAGCCATATGCAACTCAAAGTGATTGTGAAACCTACAGCACAGACATGCTTAGGATTCAATTTTTTATAAAGAAGAGTAACTGTTTTAACCTAATCCTGTGTAGCCAATAGTTCATTGTTTATCTTTACCTATGTTTGTTCAGCTTTATTATTTTATCTCATGTCTATTTCTATCTGCCTGTAAATTGTTCTTGGATCTGTGCTTTGTAGCAAGTTTAAATCTGAGTTAAATACCTCATGTGTGTATGAACCCTCTGTTCCACATCCACGAGTACATACTTGGCTGACTGATGCGTTGTGTTTGCTTAGGGCCTTACAGCTGCTCAGGCAGAGCAGATGCTTCAAATTAAGTCTACAGTCTATGTTTTTTTTGTGTCTTACACCTATTCGTGCATACATGTAAAATCTATGTAACTATGGGAGTGAGTGAAGATGTGTCTTAGGGTGACCCATAAACATAAACCTAGGGTGACATCTAGTGGACAAGAACAAATCTACATTTTTTATTACTATTAAAAATAAAGTTGTTTCTCCTCAGTACCTCAGCATCTTCAAATTACACATTTCAACAATAATAGATATGTTACAGAGTAAAAATCAGTTAATTGCCAGAGATGCATTTCTGGACGTGAAATGCTGCTTCCTCAACACGTCACAGGCAGCCAGCCAATGAGAGGCCGTATTTTCAGACTTTAGCCCGTGATGCTTAAGAATGTAAATCTGCACAGTGGTTTTCCTCTCTAATCTCATTTGGCGATGCAAAACAGGGACGACTTGAATTAAAAACAGTACATCGGATGTTAATGACCAGCATGTGACTATGTGACTGACAGGTGTAGCAGGCTTGTGCCTTTTTTCAGAAACAGGAAACATTTCGCTGCTTTTGGGGTTGCAAGCAGATCGTGCTCAGAAATGGCTGATGTTCCAGCAAAGGTAAATAACACACACACACACACACACACACGGGTGTAGATCTTAGACACATGTGTGCTGAATGGAATATACCTATAGCAGCTATAACGATGACAACATTTTTGCAGATTTTTAATCAAATATCTCGATTCCACATGCCCCTAATTTACTGTAGCAGCAGTCATGTGTTTTTGGTATAAACCAGTGGCGTTTGTAGGACTTGATGAGGTTCGAGGCTTAGCCCGGACCCATTGAATAAACTGAACGCAGTGCACGCAGAGCACATCACGAAAACGCCGTTTGTCTTACCCAGTTTGTTAACCGTGGGTGTTTGTTTCAGCAGCCCAGTTTGTGGATGTTAGTTAGGTGGCATACATAATTGGCTTAACCACAGCTGGTCCTGGCAACTCAAAGGCAAATGTTTTGTTCCCTTTGTTGGGAAATTTTGAGCATTAAACTCTTAATATATTTCTACCTTTTTGGCTATGCTGGGAAACAGGTGACAATTCAAAATATAAAACTATAATTGTATATAATGCAGTAAGGCTCTTACACGTATTGGTGCAACTATTTATTCTCCTTTTAGATCAACTTTTCTCATTATTTCTGCTGACTGAGTCAGCACACATGTAGGCATAATGTACTCATCCATCCTCTTTTGCATCTTTTGTTGGAGAAGTAACCTTCAAACAAAATGTAGCAGTACTATTTTGCACCTAAATTTAAACTAAAATTACATCCGGGGCTAAAGTCAAAACTTCCGGGTTTCCAGACCTGGCGAGGGCGATGGTATTATAATGTCTTGATTAGGGGGATTGAACCGTTCCCTCTTTTATCTATCATCAGGATAATGAAGGGAAACATGATATGTGGAGAGTCATTTTTTGCCCAAAACAACTCTTCACATGTTAATCGTTAACATTTGTATCAGGTTTGGGGTCTTTAACCTCCTCCATGAGATAACAGATGACATGTGGCAGTGACACAGACACTGTAGCTCCATTTTCATCTCTTACTTGCGTCTAAAGGGCCCTGACACACCAAGCCGACGGACGGTAGTTCCTACCACAGAGGAAGCACGGAAGAGACACAAGGAAATAATGGGAGGGAAGAGAAAACAAGCAAATGTGTTTTAGAGGGATGAGGCGTCTTGTCCTCTGATGCATCGTGTGAATTTGCCAGCTGTTTGGGGGAGTTAGCAACCCTTTCAACAGCACGGCTTCCAAATAAAGGACACAAGATGTACCCTGTTTGTAAAGTGTAAAGTCCATGTTCACAAAGGACTTTTCAAGTCCTCATGCCAAAATGACTACTGACACTAGTTATATTATAGCTTATTTTAAATATATCTACTTAAATCAGTCTGCTTTAAAAATGATCATTTTAAGGGGGACAAATTCCCATTCTGCTGGAGCCGGTTTCGGATTAACTGTAGGTTCTACACTCAAGTTAAAATAATTTAGATTTATGAAACAAAGTCTACATGTTCACAGTCAGTCACTAGTTTTTTGTCTGTGTGCAGACTCTAATACCTCTCCAGTGCAATTCTTTTCCAGCTTAGACAGCTGTCTGTGGTTTTAGATTTTCCTGTCAAAATGTATTGCAATAACACACACCTTTTAAAGTTTGTTTTAAGCTCCGTGAATGTGGGAGGAGGAGATTAGGCTCAAGGGGGCAATACTTAAAATGTGTTGTAGTCTGGGTCTGAAAAGTGCATCCAATATGATATAAAGTTATCAGAGTGTACTCAAACCACATCATATCTTTTAATTTTCACAACTAATCACAAACCTGTCTTGCGTTGCAAATACCAATCAAGTGTATTTGCTTTTTGTGACGCTATGATTTGCAAAATAAAATTGAAGTTACTTGAAGAGACACATGTCAGGTTTGTCAGTCCATCAAATCAGTCCTGGTGTTCCCATGTAGACATGCTGTAAATGGGACATTACGGTGCTGGAGACGGTGTCACCATGAAGGGTTCCAGCTCCAGATGGGCCTTCTCCCTGGGCTTCTTGGTGGGGGCCTGCAGCATCTACTTCTTCCTGCGTCAGGTGTGGTTTGAGAGGAGCTACCCCGTGCTGTCAGAGGCTCAGGAAAGAACCACAGCGGTGTCGGAGAGACCAACCAGCTGGAGGAAGGAGGGAGCTGCTCTCGTCAATCGGCTCCATCCTCACCATGCAGGTGCTTTACACTCTTTTGCACTGGTCCTTTACACTACAGAAAAAATAATTTGTTAACAAAGAGTTTATATATATATATATATATTTATTTATTTATTTATTAGATAGATTGATTATGGCACAATTAAAGACACTGATAAAAATATAGGGTGCATAATCTTTGGCATGGATGCTTTAATGGATTTGGAAGTTGTCTTGATAAAAGATGAATAAATAAAAAAAAAAAATTAAAAAACTGATTGATCCTGTCCACCCTTACTCTTTAACTGTTAACTGTCTTCAATGACTTTCTTATCAGATGAGGCATTTAGACTTGTAGGAACTACTGCATGAATGTTGTCCTGTGTTATCTTAGTTGATACTCAAAGGCTGTTTACATAAGAGAATGCAATGAAAGAAGAATAAAATACATAGAAGGAATGTGGAGCACACTGATTAGATATAAAGAAGTCATGGTCAGGTGTGGAATGCCAGGGTAGTGGGGCATTCCTGATATAACTTCACATACAATTGCTCCGCTGCACACCAGTTAATATTTATATGTTGTAATGTTTGCCATTTCCCTCTAGATGAAGACAGCCGGGTGGCAGATGTGTTGTACCAGAAGGTACGTATTCTCTGTTGGGTGATGACAGGGCCGTATAACCTGAAGAGCAGGGCCCGCCATGTCAGGGCCACCTGGAGTCGCCACTGCAATGTTGTGGTGTTCATGAGCTCTGAAGAGGACCCAGACTTCCCCACTGTGGGTCTTGGCACCAAGGAGGGTCGTGACCAGCTCTACTGGAAGACCATTCGAGCCTTCCATTACGTCTACGAGCACCATGCAAGTGAAGCCGATTGGTTCTTAAAAGCAGATGATGACACCTATGTGGTGGTGGACAACTTGCGCTGGATTCTGTCCAACCACACCCCTGAAGAGCCCATCTACTTCGGCAAACGCTTCAAGCCTTACACCAAGCAAGGCTACATGAGCGGAGGGGCAGGCTATGTTCTAAGCAAAGAGGCCCTCAAGAGATTTGTGGAAGGTTTTCGGACCAAAGTTTGCTCACACACAACACATGTAGAGGACTTGGCACTAGGGCAGTGTTTGGAGAAGATGGGTGTTCTGGCGGGGGACTCCAGAGATACTTTGCTTCGAGAAACTTTCCACCCATTTGTGCCAGAACACCATCTAACTGGCAAGTTCTCCAAGAGCTTCTGGTACTGGAGCTATTGCTACTACCCAATTGTTGAGGCAAGTAATCACTCATGTTTTATTTGGGAACTAGTGCTGTGAAATGGTACTACAGTATGAGTTGGTAGATATGGTAAAAGCAAACGAATACAAATCATACCTGTGCTTTAATGCTTTAGAATGGGTCATCCAGGGGATTATTTTAAGACGCATACCATATAACTCCCACATTCCCAGTTTGATTCTAGTCAATAATCTTTGCTGCATGTCATACCACCCTCTCTTACCATATTTCTTGTCTATATCTACTATGTAAGCTGTTGAAAAGTGCCTAAAATGGCACCATTACAGGACATGTTGATTTACAGATAGCTCTGTGAGAAGCGAGACATCTAGTGGAGTGAATCACTGTAACCTTATTAGAAAGGGGCTAGTTGGGCGCCTGGGTAGCTCACCTGATAGAGCGTGCGTGCCATATACACAGGCTCAGTCCTCGACTCAGCAGCTGTTGATTAAATCAGACATGCGGCCCTTTGCAGCATGTCATTCCCCCATCTCTCCCCTTTCATGTCTAAGCTATTCGGTTACAAATAAAGGCCTAATATGCCAAACAAAGAATCTTTAGAAAGAAAAAAGAAAAAGAAAGGGACGATTCGGGTTAGAAAGACATGCTATTGATAGCGTGTACCAATATCATTAGTGTACATCTGCACTTCAGGTGAAAGAATTATTCTTTTATATTAAAATGTACAATAGGGATTTTTTTTGTCTAACTGAAAGTGAGTAGTGTGCATATTACTGTGGATTTTTTCTTTTGATTAATTTAACAAAATGTAGGGGTTGCTATAAATGACTCATCAGAGAGATAATAAATAAATAAAAATGTGATTATCTGGCACATTTGAATGCCGTACCTGACCCCTGCATAAAACAAGTGAATAGAAATTATGAAATAGAAAATTAGTTAATTTCAAAGTACATGATTGCTGCAGACACAATGACCTGTCAACAAAGGGAAAATTGCCGATGATGCAACTAATTTATTGTACTTTGCAATTAAAATGAGACGGGTTAATTACTGATCCTGTCACACATTGACTGCCAGTATATGGAGCTGTATTGTCCTTTTGTCCTTGAAAGAGAAACAAAAAAACAATATTTTATTAGTAAGTAAATAATAGTTGTTTTTTTTATCAGACTGCACAAATGGAAATTTATGGTTTCAGAAGTGTAAGGCAGTGTACTGTAGCACTGGGTAGCAGCCTTCATCAAGATGAACGTGGGCACTTTAGCTTGAGTCAAACTTAGGCTACATATTGTACATGGTCATGCTTCTGCCTTTTAATCTGGGAAATAGTCCCCAACAAATGTGCAATTTACTCCTGTTTGCATAACGTTTGCTGGAAACCTCAGTCCCCAGCTGCTGAAATTACAATATATTTTTTAACCATACTGCAGATATACTGAAGCATTGGGGCATAGTGCTACAGACCACATATGGTTGGTTCCACCCTATTCATGGGATTTGTAGGATAATGCCAGCCTTATGCTTTAAACAGATTTTAATGGCAAATGCAAACACACGAGAGGTGCTGCATGTTACATTTTTATACAAGAATTGATAGATAGAATTGTCAGTTAGTAGTTTACAAAATGGAGACCATATTACTCATAATCCTGTTTGCATACAAAACATTCCTACTTAAATACCTCCCTGACATCACAAGTAGATTTTCTTTCCTTTTATTTATTAGATAAAGTTATTGGAAAAAAGTGAACATTTAAAAGACTTTTCCCAGAACGTTGTGTAATTAGTCAATTTCTCTTTTGAGCAGTAAAGGGATGTCACAGTAAAATTTGTGAAATATGATTGCAGTTTGATGGATGATGGAGACTGACACTTTTTGACAATTGCTTTTGCTAAATTGCCACATGTACAGTATTTCAAGTGTGTTCTTTTTGTTGAAATATATGTTTAAAAAAAAAACCTTTGTTCTAACTTTTGGTATCTTTGTGTACACTTTGTGCTGCTAACATGTATATTTGTGTGTTCTTCTTCCCCAGGGTCCGCAGTGCTGCTCTGACCTGGCAGTATCTTTCCATTATGTAGAAGCAGAGCTGATGTACACACTGGAGTACTACACCTATCACCTGAGAGCGTATGGCTACAGGCCACGCTACCGACCCTCTGTACGCCTGGGTCTGAGTCATGGCCCACTCTCGCAGACAGCCGGGAGGGCGGGACCTAAAGGGGTGCAGGAGGTGACAGATGGAAGGAGTCGCACAACTTCAGCTTTCCTTGTTAGTGTAAACCAAACTAAAGCAGAGACAGAGCCAGAGAAAAGGGAGAAAGACAATCTAATTTCTCGCGCTACTGAGAACAAGACTGCAGTCACTCTGGGCAGGCACCTCTGATTCTGTGGTTGATTTCCCTGCGCCGTATGTTGACTAATATTTTCTTCTGAGAGGTCTTCCTTGATCCAATCGCAGTATAATTCCAGCCCGTATGTCACTACAAACACCCACGGTGAGAGTGATTTAAAATTTGAATATGATTTTTTTTTTTAGCTGCAGCTCCGTATGGCTGGGCTATGTTTAACCAAGATAAACCTTTGGTTTAATTATGTTCAACATGATCAGCATTTAAATTTATATATTTATGACACTACACAATTACAGTTATGTGCTTGGGTAGATGCAAGAAGAGGTGCATAGAATATTATTTTGGTGTTTTTTACAACCTGATCTGAGCCAGTATTACAGCTGTGTGCGTGCGTGTCATTGATGAGTTACAATTTCAAAATATTTAGCCTCTTTTCTGGTATTAAATCTGATGTTCTGGCTGTACTTTTCTGCAATTAAATTTAAATAATTCAAAATATGTTTGTTTTTTGGCTTTCTGAAACAACATGCAACATTTAAAATTACAAAAATCAAGTTACCATATTTCTTTATTTTTTAAAATCTCTTAGATAAGTTAGCAAACTCCTAATTTACAACCACTGTATTTCAGTAAGAAAAGCAAGAACTTTGCTGTTAAAAATCTATTTTTTATTTATCTACAGTATGTGATATAAGATGCTCTGAAGAATGTGTGCTTGAAACCAGCTGTACTTTTTTCTGAGAACACTAACTTCTGATGAACACAGTGTTATAAAAACAAATCCGATAAATCCCTCTTGTCAAGTCATTTTATATAACCCAACCATAAACATTGTTGCAGGTGTGATTGAACATTACTGCCTGCCCTGGAGACAAACTTGAAGAATCACTTGTACACAGCTGCAGGAAACTGCACCGACGTTTTGAATTAATAAATGATGTATACAAAACGATTTTTATTTTGAGCTTTTGAAGAAAAAGGTATAACATGATAAAGGAATAGAATGTATTGGCTGTTACTACTAATCATGTTTTGTCTTCAGATACAACAAATGCAATCTATGTAGTGCCTGCTCGTAGGTCTTTAGTTGTTTCCATCAGACAGTTAGTTCATTGGTTGTGTTCTCTGTGATCTTCTGTCACTGTTGCCGGATTAGAGAGTTTCTTTGGAGTGAATGTCTACAGCCCCTGAAGGAACCTGCAACAAAACACATCATATACTGTATAATTATTATTCCTACCCTTAGGCATTTAAAATATGCAAAATAACTAATTTAATACATCACAAAAATAAGGCAAAACTAGAGGTTTACATTTTAGAAACATGAAAAGCATTCAAAGGAAATATAAAGAAATAATTTGAGTCAGCAGTGCTTTTTACTTTAAAGTTTGATTGGCATACATCTTAAAAACCTCCTCTGTTCCATATTGTTTCATGCTTTTATTAGCCAGGTTAAGTTTTAACTTTATTTTTCAAAGTGGAGATGTTTCATGTTCCATCTACTGATTGAAAAAGAAGAGGCACTCACCTCAGCCTGCACTTGTTGAGAAAAATGCCTTTCCTCTCTGGGTACTCTCTCCTCCAGGGACCATTATCTGTGAGGGCAGACATTACAATATAGTCCCATCTAGATATATTTTGTGCATGATCAACACCAGAGAAAACCTTGAAACAAAAGCCAGCAGTGCTATTGTGGGTATTTGACACTTATAAAGCACCACACTCACCAGGCTCTGAGTTTCTCCTTCCCATAAGACCAACAAAAATGTCATTCATTTCCCCTAAAAAAGAAGAAGAGTTAGAAGCATTCTATTTTCTTATTTTATGAAATAATTTAAAGAAAGAACTCAAAAAAGGTCTTACTTTTTTGTGGTGCCTGTACAGCGTTTGCATCTGATAAAAGGAAATGTAAAACGTTTGTGAAATATAAGTGAATAAATGAGAAACTAAAATTCTGATCAAATTATTATAAATAAATTACCAAATCTCAGAAAGGGACACAATTTACATATATTTTCTTGTAATGTTTTTTTTTACTTTATTATCATTAACACTAGTATTATAAACTATTATAAACTTATGAATGTATTCAGTGGGAGACTCACCAGCATTTCTTCTCCCCATCAGACCCACAAAGCTGTCATAATCCAAATCGCTATACCTCTTCAGAATGTTCCGCTTGAAGTTGTCCAAGCCTGTGGTTTGCTGCAGTTGTAAGAAGCAAAAAGTTCAGTTTAACATTTTCTGTTAAAAGATGGTCTGTAAATCAGCTTACGCGCAAGGAAACCTACATCTGAAGTTGATGTGCGCGATCCGGGCTCCTCGCATCTTGACTGGCTGTATCGAAGTTTCATGATAAGGAACAGAGTCACCAGCAGCAAGCCTCTCCTCATTTTCTCAGCACCGCCTGTACGAAAAAAAAATTACAGTTATCCTGTTGTTTCCTTATAGACAAAACTATCGCAGAATATCAGGAACCATTTGTTGCACATACCCCGGTGCGTAATTGGTGCGTAAAAGTGTGCGGTGTTATATTTACAAAGATATAGCCTAGTTCATTACACGTATGTTTTAAATTTATAAATCTCGTTAGAAAATAAGGTTTTGTTTCTCTTGGGTGTGCCCTTACAATACAGAAAAAAACAAGACGACAGTAATGTTACGCAGTCCCCCTTTTTTCCAAAAGTTCCACTTTTTCATGACAGAATAAGGCAAAAGTTGAAAATAGAATAAATATGTTAACATTTACTTTAAAAATTTAAAAGTAATCTTTTTTTCTTTACCTGTGTTCTGTCGAGCAGATAGTTTGTTCAAAGAGTCAGCTGCGTGCGCAATGGTGCAGAGTAAAGTGTGAACAGATAGATCCTGCAGTGAGATCCGGTCAGGATGAATGAGACGTCCAAGCTTTGGGCTAATAAATAAAAGCTGGATACCTGCGTAACGCCAATCAGCAACTGGAGCGTAGGAGGAGTATTCTATTACGTTGTGCTGAAGGCTACGTAGAATTCTCTTTGATGGTCATGATGCTGCTGAGAGCCCTTCCCGTCAAACACGCACCATCATTTAAAAATAACGTGTAGGCAACGTCACAAGGACAAAGATTTGTGAAATGAACCCCATCCATGAACATACTGTGTAAGAACAGAACAAATAAGCATAACACAGTTTAATTGCAGCTGATCATAAACTGAACTTGTGTGCAGCAGTCTCACGTATCCACCTCTTTGCCACCATCCTCACATGCTCTTCTAGGTGTCTTTCCACGCCATTGAACAAGCAGTGGACATCACTGTCAAGACACTAATCTTTTTAGGAAGTCATTATATAGACAGCAGCTGCCTCTGCATGTCACTAGAGAAAATGGTGATGTATGTGACTAGATAGGCTACACAGCTGTGTGTTTGTAATTGACTGCCCAATGCCCATCCATACAGAAAATATGAAATGAAAACAAACATTTTTTGTCCATTCATCTGGGTGGGCCTTCTGAAACCTAAGGCCATTTTTACAGTTTATTGTCCGTCTGGATTTATTTTATAAAAAAGCTTG
>NC_045739.1:10388151-10388300 GCF_008692095.1 Etheostoma spectabile
AAACATCAACCCTGTTGTCTACAGTCAAGATATGAACATAATTTTTTTAGGACAAACTGGGTTATTAGAATATTTGGATTGCAGTGAGGTCACTTGCATGTTAAAAATGGTTGTAAGGCCTTAAAGACAAATAAATAAATAAAACGGAA
>NC_045739.1:10388310-10388504 GCF_008692095.1 Etheostoma spectabile
TCCAGATATGTATTGATATCACAGACAGATAAGTAATGAATAAGCCATTTTCCTTACTAAAACACTTCTCATATGTCTTGGGAGTCACACTGTGAAGAAATACTCATTATAACTTATACAGTTGACAAAATACATAATTTTTTTCAAAGAAAGTCAAGACGCTTTTGCTCTCATGACATTTACTTATGCCAATA
>NC_045739.1:10388518-10388639 GCF_008692095.1 Etheostoma spectabile
TGTCATATTTATTGATATTACACCCACAGCAATGCTACACAAGCAAATGCGTGTAAAAAAGTGTGCTCCTTTTGGCCTTCCGTTCAGTCTATTGGCCTTTTTGTCCCCTCTGGCCTTCCAT
>NC_045739.1:10388649-10388774 GCF_008692095.1 Etheostoma spectabile
GACGTTGTCTCCCATATATGGGCATACTGGGGCCTGTGTTTCCCTAAACAACAGAGAGTAGAGACGGATCCGCGAGCTAGCGGCAGAAATGAGCCAAAACGCGATGAATTATGGACATAAAGTGG
>NC_045739.1:10388784-10390862 GCF_008692095.1 Etheostoma spectabile
GATGTAACAGTTTGGATTTAAAGCCCAACAACCCCAAAAGAGGCTGGAAGTTCCAGGCTTAATAGAAAATCACCTGTAGAGGCTAGAAAGACCCGGAAGAGACCTCGGTAACCGCTAACTCGTTACCTTTTAGACGCAACCATTTGTAAGTCGCTGGCTTTTATGGTTGATAAATTATTAAACTATGAATCAGAGATGCTATTTTTATGCGTGGGCGAGTGTCTCGGGCTCAGAGGGTTGGAATGACAAGTTAATTTCTGACCATACTATGTGAATTTAAATATTTCTTAAAGTATGTTGTTTTAAATGTTCAAGAGCATAACTTATTATGTGGTGTATTTTTAAACACTTCAATATGAGCTAAGAACACACATCAAAAAGGAAATATCAGTACAGACAGACAGGCTGAGTTGTCATAACTAAAACCCTGTTGTGTTGATCTGGACAGACACATCATCATCATGCTAGCATTGACACAAGTAACAGAGGGTCACTTAGAATTCTTTTCATGGTTGCTAAATTCTCTCTTAAACGACTCTGACAAGTGGTGAGATAAAATGTCTGTCTTGTATAAGCACCGACTGTGTGACACTTGTTTTTACACATTTACCTCCAAGCAGCACTACATGATTTAGATCTGCTCTGGTGTTCTGGTCACTGTATCATTTCCTATTTCCGGAAAATAACATTTAGTATTCTTATAAATCCTGAAAAGATATTTATGTGTATCATGAAAAAAGTATTTTTATAATTAGCCGCTGAAAACAATTCCAAACCTATAATTTTTCTTGCAATTAAACAGGCAATTGCATTTGTGTTGGTGTTTAGGAACACATTCAGAATGCAACAAAGCATGAATATATTTCAGCAAAGCCAAGTTTGAGATCATGGCTGTAAAGGTATCAATGGCTTTGGCCTCTGGAGCCTGGGGTCTGATAGAAGAGGTGTTGACATCAACAACAAAGCGTCAGGCAAGAATCCAAATAGTGCATTTCAAAAAAGGTTAACACTGCGATGTTTTAGTTATGACTTCCCATTTCCATATTTGTCCTGTTCCTGTATGTAGTGTGGGGATTGCAGCAGCGCAGGAGCTTGGGATGGGAGATCTGACAGAGGTGGGGAAGTCATTAATTGCATTTTTAAATCATTGATGAGTGTTCTTTTATCCCCCTTGGTAATCAAAGCGACCCTGTTTTTGGACCAACAGAGAGCACAGGGAAAGAGTGCCAGGGGCTCCTTATCCACAACATACCATGGCAGCTGAAGCTTCTCATACAACTGAAAGGCAGATGGATGTCACGGCAGATGTGCTGTAGGGCTAGATGGATGTCTTGCAATATATCACAGGTAGCCACATGCCCTGCGTGCTGCTGAACAATATGAAATGCAACCTCTGCTGTATTGCATTTGGATGCTGTTATTTACTGGCACACATCACAAAGAAAACTCTCACTTAGTATGGCCTCCCCTCGGAGCTGCAGACAGCAGTGTACGTGCTGACAGTTCAGCAGGATGTTCACAGTTGGCTTATTACTCACAGCAGGTAGCAATGGTAGCTATAGGTTAGCCAGTATAAGAGAAGACAAAAATAAAAAAGACACAGCTCAGCCTCATGCTAACATCATTCAATATGCCTATAAAGGAGTGTGTTTCTATACAGGCAGAATTTGTCTTGTGGTCTAATACTCATCAGTGAATTGAGCAGTCAGTTGGTTACTTGAAAACATTAAAATCTTTCTTTGCAATGGTTAAATGTTGTAAAAAGCTCATTAGTGTCGTCTGGCTTCCTCATGCTCTTATTCAGATCAACATTTATCTGCATGTGTGTAAAGAGCAGGCTGTCTGAATGGCTCTGTCCTCTGGTTCCCTAGCTAACAGTTTCATTGTAATATTTTTTCCCATTGACCTGCTTTTCCTGTACTTGTTTATTGAATTAACAGGCTGAATAGATTGAGATAACCTTGTCATGGTAGAACACATGAATAGACAAATAGAAAAGGGACATATTTCTAAATGATTCAGACTGAGGCAAAAGAATACGTTGTGTGTGTGTGTGTGTGTGTGTGTGTGTGTGTGTG
>NC_045739.1:10390872-10396883 GCF_008692095.1 Etheostoma spectabile
TGTGTGTGTGTGTGTGTGTGTGTGTGTGTGTGTGTCTTTGTGGACACATCATGTTGTGTGTTTTGTTATCTCACATTATGTAATCAACTCCAACATGGCTATGACTGTAGAAGGCCACAAAAGAATTGGCAGTGCAGGACATAAAACACAGTCTGGCAATTCAGTTTATTTGGAGGTTTATGTAAGTACATGAGAATACAGATTCAGATACATATCCATTCTTGTGTATAGTTTTGTCACCAGTTGGAGGAGAGATCAGCACATAGAGCCAAGCGTACTGTCTCACTGTTATTCCTCTCCTGTGTAATGGAGCTGCTAATCATCCATTTTTTGCAGGTTGTCATGGCCTGGGAGGGAGAAGATAAAGTTAGCTTGGACCTGAAGTTGAGTGGGGACAGTGACGTGACCTTATATAGAAGAAATGTTATGAAAGAACAAACGGCTAGTGGGAGACATAAAAGAAGAATGTGTGAGAGTGAGAAGACAGAGTAAGATTGCAATGATGTGTGAGAAATCAGAGGGTGCAGATTTAGCTATCTTCGTACAAGCTGGGGTTTGGATGCACAGCTTGCAATCTCTGGCCAGTAAGTCCAAAGGGGATTCTGCCTTTGTAAACACAGTAACATGAAAACAGTCACACACTCAGCGGCCATCCCTGCTTGCTCTTGCTTGTGGCGACATGAAGACTAAAATAAGCAGATCTAGACAATTTCAGGCCTCTCCACGGTAGATCATGAGATGCACCTGTCAATAATTGAGTTAATAGGGGAATTTAACTCAGAGTCCACTTTGTACTTCTCCTTGGGGCATGCAAAATGACTTTGATGGATGCAGTTTTTTTTATTCCACCCACTCCTCCCTGATCTCTAACTCGCAAGGTCATAAGTGTCACTTCCATCTAAATGTTAATTTGAAGACTGTTTCTTTAAGACTGGCATGGATGCTGATATGCTTTGAAAGTCTATTTGTATTAGACCACATTGAGTATGTGAAACTGTGAGCTCTGGTGTTGCTAAACCAAAACAGATTTTTTTTTTTCTTCAGTGATTTTCAAAGTACTCCAGTGTTTTTCTGCTCCCTCAAAAGCTTTTTGTCCCCTTTAATCTTCACTTGGGGACGATGGTTGGGACTGAGTCCTATGGGAGAAAATAAGACTGATGCTGTTTAGGCTTTAGAATTTCTGTTCTGTCTTGTTACAGTATTGCCTGTTTTCTACTAAACATGCAGTACTTTAGAAGATACAATAGCCTTCTTTTCATCACAAAGGCGTACCGAGTACATTGTTTTTTTGCACTGTAGTTGACTAAAATGGGTGCAATCAGATGCTGTTTTCAACCCTAGACATGTGTTTTTCTCTCCTGAAGAGGTGCCATTGGAAGTTTGTTAAAGATTGTTTGTTGATGGCTAAAGAGTTTGGCTTTTTATCTTTGCAATTTATCATGTCATTGTCAAAGATTTCCTTTTGCAGACGGGTGTTGAATGCTGCCATTTTTCTGCTGTGGTAAGATGTAACGGACGCTTTGTGGTAAATTTTCTTTCCTCTGCCACTAGCAGATACAGTTTGAATATTGTTTCAAACCCACTGTATTTCTGCAGAACTCACTAAATATGTAATATTTACAGCTACGTACATATTGTTTGATTGGGGACACAAATGAGTGAACCAAATGCAGACGTAGTGGTCCCAAGGAGTAAAGCAGCCTTTACTTTTAGAACATCTGAATCCTGCACTAACAATCGATGCTTCATTTTCAGTTCTCCCACCTGCTTGCGTTTCATAGCCATCGAAAAACAAAATTTTTTGTAGAGGCGTTTAGTACATGTCCAAACAAATCTTTTACACAGAATCTTTAAACTGATCTGACTCCACTAAATCAACTCTGACACTCAAAAACACAGTAGCTCTTAGTTATCAAGCTCCACTCACTGGTGAGATTTGTTTATTGAATGTACCTCCTAAAGTGTATTTTCAACTGTGATGTTATTGCTTAGCTTGAAAGAAAATTGGACCAATTACATAATGAGTTGAAAACAAGTCTTTGAGCTGAACCAAACAATTTCAAACAAAAGTGGATTGTAATTTCCACCTCTGTTTTGTTGGTCTGTTTTGCAATAGCGGCAAACTTGTAACTGAGCTGCCTAACCGATCCGAATTGAAAAGTTGCAGTGGAAGTCCTTGAAAATACAGTATGTGCTGCTTGAGGAGTCACAACTGTCTTGAGAGCAGGAGCTCATTACTGTGGTGTCAATGAGAGCCGGCAATATTGAAATTGAGCTTCCATCACACCTGGATATTGCACTGATTAACAGTGCCTGGACCTGACCGCTCTCTGCTGCTTATAACATTCTGTCCAGCCTGGTCATAAAATTGTGTCAAGGGAAATTATAGAATCATTAGATCGAAGTGTGCAACATAGGGAGTAAGAAATTGGAAAACACGAAACACGAAACACAGTCTTCACCGTCTAATTGAATTTGAGCATTTGATATTAGGAATTTTGTGAATAGTTTCTTCCTGCTGTGTGAGTGTTTTTCTGTTTCTGCATGAGTGTGTATCCATGAGAGCATACTAAACCTTTATAGATGCAGAAATGACAACATGAAAAGAGAGAGCACAGATACACAAACACACGAAGACCAAACCAACAAATTGCACATTGTTAATTTAGATAGAGACCCATGAGACAATGTGGAACATTTCCCATGACAGTGCTGAAAATACCATAGGCCACATTGATCTTAGCTCTTTTCAATTTTAATAGTGTCAGTCATTTCCGGAGGGGGTTGGATTAGTCTTTTTTTTTCTTATTTGCTAATATGGTCAGTAGGTCACAATACATAATGAGCTGTAAGAGGTCTAAGTGTCTGATCCACCACTCTACGCTCATGATTGCCATATTCCAAAACAGAATACATATTATAAATTGCCGGAACGACACAACTGGAGCAAAGGTGAGTCCTACATAAAGGTAATTTCAAATACAATAAAAGGACTGCTGGCATTTTTGTGCTCCACTTTATCTTTTTTCACAGGAGACCAAGTCAATAAAACACATTATTCATGGAGCGATCACCTAATTTACTGGTCACAGTACCTTCTAGAAACAGCTGTTATTGCTTTCATGGTATAGGAGTAAACTATTGATAAACTGTGACACATTATATGTGATATATGTGTTTATTTTTTAGAGGTGGCTCCTGTGGTGTAAAATTGTGTTTTATATATTACATGTAGGAAACATTGTTCCACCTTCATGTTGGCTTAATACTCAATTGTGATGGCTTCTTCTTGGTTTTGACTTGTGTTTGGCATAGCCATACCATGTCACTGTTGTTACCTACCGACAGATTCTTAATGAAAAGTTTCATTCACATGTATTTGTAGTTGTCAAATGCTGGTAAATATTCATATATGACCCATACTTTTAGAAGTGTTGGTGATTGTGATTATGTTATTCAACAATCCTTTTTTATGAGGTGTTTACATTATTTTGTAATGACCCTGTATCTGTTGCGGTGTGCATGTGTATGTGTATAAGTGGTGATGTCCGGGCTGTGAATTCATATTCAAAAGAACAGCAATGAGATCCCAGTTGTGTGTAAAATTGAGTATTTTACAGTAGGTTTGAAAGTGCTGCAGCCAGTCATAACTGCGTTTTGTGTATGTTTTGTATATAATCGACCATTCACATGTGCTTGTCAGTGTAATTGTGATTTTGATGCTCCCATTACAGCATTTTTTCCTTTTCTCTGTTCAGTGATTATCCTATATGTGAGAAGCTTTTACTATGTTGTCTTACATGGAGCTTAAGACAGATAAAAGCCTCACCAACTCCACACCCCTACACACACACACACACACACACACACACACACACACACACACACACACACACACACACACACACACACACACACACACACACACACACACACACACACACACGCACACACGCACACACAGTCGCACATACAGATGACTGATGGCCCAGGGCTCTCCTCTGTATTTGACAAGTGCCATCCATAACAGGCAGGCAGGGGCTGGTAAAGTGATTATGTTCATAACACACGGTGTCTTGGTAAACACAACTGGCACCAAGTCTGTCAGACATGAAGGCAAATTGCTCAGCCCATGCAAAATTATGGATTGTGTTTTAGGTCTAGCAGACGGTTGTCGTTGACATGACAGATGGATGGATTACCCCTTTATTCCACCTCACTTACTGTAGAAATTGTGAAAGTCTGAGCCAGAGGATGTAAGAGACGGCCAAGCATGATAAAACTGATAAGATACTAGGAGCAGGACTATTATGAGCATAGGGAGCACATTATAAAGTCGTTATGCATCACTATCTAAAAATTACATGATAATTCATCATAACTCTGGAATGACTCTATAATGAAATTCTTATCTGACAGTGCCATGTCCTGACTGTAGAGAATGTTTATTTGCTTAAAATAATGCAGTATCTAGAAATACAGAGTTAACGGCATCGGCACACTTTGTTTAAAACTGATGAATCATTTTGGATGACTTGCAAAATACATATTTAACTTTTGCAATTAATAACAAATAAGCTGCTCCTTTGCCTTTTCTGCTGCCACAGGTCAAATGTCTGCTGTGAAAAAGGTCCTTTGTCTTTAGGATTATGCACATCTACACACCCATGACACACCCACACAGGTGATTTCACAAACCTCTTCTTCTTTTCCCTTAAACCTGTATTCTTTGTAATGGCCAACAGGAGGCCTGGTTGCGAGAGAAGTCATGGCTATTTGGCCATGATCGTGTTTTTTGGTGTTGTCTTTGTTTATGTCTTATAACTTTTGCTCCTTCACAGAGTTTTTAGCTCGTGAAAGTAACATTTTGGTCACCTAAAATGTCTTGTTCAGTGTTTAGGTGTACAAAAACACATTCTAAAGTGCAGGCTGTTCATTTTGTTGAGCCTGGTTTTAAAATTAGCATCCCTATTAATATCCCAATTAACATGAATTATAGATGCACCTTGCTACCCAAGCTAGAAAGCTAGTGCTAGCATTAGCGGATAACTTAGCTCCATCTTCTCATCCAAAAATGGTCACTCTAATGGCTCTAAAAAAAATGCGGCAATGGCCAAAATGCCAAACTTGAAGCTCCAAAATGGAATGTAACCAATAGGTGACGTCACTGTGGCTACGTCCACATACATTCTAAAATGCTGATATGCATACTGAGTTAGTATCTGATGTGTAATTAGACACAACTATCAAGGCGGACATTTTTATCTTAAAGCACAAAAACCGGTGCAATTAATAACATTAAATTAAGGGATTTGGTGTAGTGCATGCTGGTCTACTAGAATAAGTAATGGAATGCTCATCATAATGATAGCTCAGTTCCCTTAGGCGTAATTTTCCTTCCATGACAAGATAAATTGCTGTGAAAAAGGTCTATTACCAGCATAGCTCTGCCCACCTTCAGCCTGCGCAGAGGTCTAATCAACCAGAATAACTGAAAACACCGTGTGAGTGTGTTAATTGAACAGAATGGAAAGGAGGTAAGTGGGAAATATATAATGATGACATTCACAAAGACACAGCTGTGATAAGTACATCAAAAACTCTGAAAGGTAAAACATAGATTAGATAGAATTTGTTTTGGCTGGGAGTAACTGATACTGATGTCTGATACTATGAGTACAAAGGAAGTGACTTTGAGGAAATCATCCTTAAAGCGTAACTCTCGCCAAAATGCAACCTAGCGTCTTTTTGTGAATGTATCCGAGTTAAACTTTCATTTAAAAGCATTATTAGGACAGAAGCGCCACTTTTAAGCTTTACTATATTATCGGTTTTTGGTCAAATGGCCTTTTGAATGGGAGTTCTGGTAGTAGTTCTATGATAAAAGTTGGGGTGGTGGTGGCGCAGTGGATATGACACAAGCCTTTGGTGTAGGAGACCTGTGTTCGATTCCCACTGCAATACATCAACCAATGTGTCCCTGAGCAAGACACTTAACCCTTAGTTGCTCC
>NC_045739.1:10396905-10404001 GCF_008692095.1 Etheostoma spectabile
TGACATATATAGCAATTGTAAGTCACTTTGGATAAAAGCGTCAGCTAAATGACATGTAATGATGGTAGCATCAAAATCACTATTTTTAAAACTATAAGAAGGCTCGACACAACATGAAACTTTGCTCAAAGTATCACCACCACTACACATGAGCATTGAGAACATTGTTTGTTTACTTAGCTGTTGTTGTTTTTGCTTGGTGCCATCTTTGTCAGTCAAAAAGAATCAATCTCCAAATGCAAATGAATGGACTCCATAGCAGGAAATGTAATTCTTACATGAGACTCCTTTTTCAACTAAAAGGTCATCCTTGTTTTTCACTAACGACAAAACAACAAATCCGTGCATTTATATGGAACTAAGCTTTAGGAACTTTCCATCTTTACTTTCCTCCCTTGACAATATTTCACTGGCCATGTGGACGGCGACTGGAAAAAACACTACATTGAGTTGTTAAAACCTTTCTTTTTAGTATACTCAGTGTACACAAACAATGTTCCCCATGCTTGATACTCGGACCAAAGTTTCATGTTGTGTCGAACCTTCTTTGTGTTTTAAAAATGACCAAAAAACAATAATTTGGTAAATCTTAAAAGTGGAGCTTCCGGTCTAATTATGCTTTTAAACGAAAGTTTGACTCAGGTACATTCACAAAAAGACCCTAGGTTGCAAATTGGCGAGAGTTACACTTTAAGGCTGAGGTTTGCATTTTGTGAATGAATTGCTCTATATCAACAAAATATCCTCTCTCACATTTTGTTTCCTCTTGCATTTTTAGGCACTTCCTGTTAACTTTCTTGTCCTTGATCTCTGAAATACTTGTTCATAAAAGTCTGTATTTTGAGTCGTCATAAAGATGAGAATATTTAACATCAAGTATGATATTTAGTATGACATTTGATCTCAACAGATTGTGAAAGTGTAAAATTACTTTGGACCTAAAGAGGGGGAGACTCAGGCACCAGAGGGAAGACTATTATATAAGATTATTAGTGAGTGGCTGTCACAACAGGATACTGTTGGATGACAACTTTGTTTCCTTCCGCCAATAACTCGTCATCTAATTAAAGGTGGCACCCTATCTTTCACATTACATCCAGTGTTGGACTAGCAAGTCTCAGTGACACTGTTTGCCCCGTTTCCCACTCACTCCACCATCGTTTTCATCACCATCATTTCCTGAAATGCTCCAGGGTTTACATTGCATGCATTGTGGACGATTTAAATAGAACAATCTTGGGAGGACATCTGTGACTCACTGTGCCTTTTGGGTAACCACGTTAGCAAGGAGCTGTACAGTATGGACAGAATTTGATCAGCTGGGCAGGAGCTTGAATGCCAGAGGATTGACGTGTTAAAGTGATTCTTTGTTTTTTGTTAAATGTAGATAACAATGAATTACATATCAATATCACATTATTACAACATATTTGAACTATAAGAGGTAGTTTAGTCCTCAAATTTACTCAATTTTACTTAAAGTCTGTTTGTGTTGCATTCACGTCAAACCTGCCACTCAAATCATCCAGTCTGAAATTTGCTAAAAACATCTGACCAATGCTTATCACCTGATCTGTCACTCTGCCCCATTAACGATCTCTATTTGTCATTGGTATCTGTGTATATTCAGCATTCCAGTATAGCCCAGGGTAATTGTTTGCTTTATCTGATTATCTTCAGGTTACTTGTTTAGGTCTGCTAGAAAGCCTTTTTTACACCATAACAGAACACATTACATTTTGTTATGTCATAGAAAGCACAAGTGTAAATAATAAAAGGAATGATGTCTAAATCCCATTTAGCTGCCTTATCTGTCAAGGTTCTGGTATTGTGCATGCTGTCATGGCTTACTGGGGCACTTAGCAACAGGCAATAGAACAGAAGCATTTTTAATGTTAATAATAACACCTGTGCGAGTCAAACTGCTATTAAAAGGTCATTGGCCCAACAAAGACTGTTTTACTCCCTCACTGTAAAAACCTGATGCAGGAATTTAGTGAAACTAAAAACAAAAACATGATCAGCACATAGTTTTGAGCAGACTTTCCAGCGTGCACTATTTTAATGCTGTCAGAGATCCTTCTTTTTTTGTAGTTCGAAGGAAACACACACAATTGAGAATCTGCTGAGTGGCTTTAATGTAGAATTTGTAATACCTTCACCATGGCATCCTATTGTGTCAGATATCTATAGGGTTAAGGTATTTTATCAGAACAAGATGAAAAGAAGACAGAAAGAGCCCTCACTGCTTAATCTGTTATTTAGCACAATGTCAGGTTTTTTTCTCCGTTTCTAGGCCTACGCCACCATTGCTGAAAGCAAAAACACAATGGTATGGACTTAGTTTTGCACTATACAGCCGCTCTTTTCTTGAGAGCTCCATGCATTGAGATGTGGCAATAACACAGTGAGAGGGTCAGACAGCGATCTTCAAATGAAATCTGAAGAGGTAGAGATACGTACCTGCACTTTTCTCTAAATGGAATTCTGCACCTGAGAGGAGAAGACATGTGCTGTGATCTCCTTTTCTATCTTCACCACTGGTTCCTTCTCTCATTACAGTTTTTTGATCACACATATTTTGTGCAAAGGGAAAGCTATGAGTCTAATCTTTGGTATTGTTGTGAAGGCAAGAACCTCTTCTGCTTGGTAGATTTCTACAGTGTTGCTAACTGAATCTGAATTAATTCTGTTAATTCTGTTAATTCTGACAAAAATGTTATAATTGTTGTGGATACATTTAACATAAAACATCAGAATATTAAGCCTTGAACAGAAGATTCCATTGTAGGTGTTTCACTAAAAGAAAGAGATTGCCTCTGACAATACAAATCTTTGTTTGCAAAGAGAATACTCTACAGGATAACAGCCTATAATCTGTGTAGAAAATGACAGAAGGGTAAGTGTTGAATTGGAAGAGGTGAGTTGTACTCTTCAAACTGCATTCATTTAAATAAAAACCTGATATGCATACATTTTTATGAGATAGCTTCTGTGTAAATGGATGTCACTTAGTAAAAGTGTGTACACACCCTGTGCTGCGACAACAACAGAGTGAACAAGGGGAAGCATGTGATCACAATGCAAATTGTCAAAACTCACACATGATGCAATATCAGATGCAGAGTAAGACAGAACAGAACAACATCCGCAGAAAACAGATTTCTCTCAGTGTTACATTTCAGTTTAATCCAGGTGTGTGCTCTCATGTGCATCCACAAACATGAATAGGCAGGTTCAGGGCCAAGCAGTGCGGAGTTAATTAGTCCAGGCTCCACAGACAGTCTGGGAGGAAACAGAGAAGAGACCCAGCAAAGTAAACAACTCTATTATCTCATTTATTGTCGTACTAGTCGTAAAATTGTGTTGAGACCAACGTTAGCGCTTGTTCTTTTCAGTTCAGCTCGTTGGATGTTGTTAACAATGTTTGTGCAGCTACTTGGGGGGTTACACCTGTGCTTGTTCTCCAAAATTACACAAGAGATTATCATCTCAAAAGAAAACAGCTGCTTTGTATTAGCATCTTAGACATGACTTCCCGCACTTCCCTCCTGATTCTGTCCAACTGAATCGCGCCTGCAGCATTTAGCTTTATTCAAGTTCTTTGGACTAATGGTAACATCTTGTGACAGACGTGTATCAATGCTCCCCTGAAAGAGTATAATATAAAATACAGGGGTCCGTCTAATGACTAATATCTTGTCCTCTTCAGGGAGGTAAAGTCAATCCATGCAATAACCCAACTCCCACTCAAGGGTCACACAAACTAGCCACACACCCTCAGGATACAAGGGGACCATGTCATACAACATTCACTTAGGTGAATGAAATAAACCTTGAGCATATTATGCTTGTCATTAAGGGCTCTAAAGTGACTGTTGCCCAATATGTTGCTCTCACAAGGCATCTTAGAGAGCTGAGCTAGTACTAGCTGGGTGGCTCACTTGTGTTGGCATGGTAGCAGCCGGAGACGAAAGCCACAATTGTGAGAGAAGAGTCTGTAGTCCTTCATGCCGGAGTAGGCGGTCAAGGCAAATTGCCCTTCTGCACTTTCGCAGCATAGGCCATAGCTGCAGTGAATCTAATTAACGGTTCTCAAGCAGTGAATGGAGACTCCTCAATAAAATGTGCAGAATAAATGATATAGGCATAATGCTTAAAACAATTTTTGTCCTTGGTCGAGAAAATGAGAAATAACAGAAAAGCATTGGAATGTACTCTAAATTAGAATGTTTATTAAATAACTTTCAGATGTTAAGAATTCAAGCATACACATACAGCACAGGTAGTATAAAACACTCCACTCACCTCAATATGGTAAGAATGTTAGAAAGATCTGTTGCGTTAGAATAAAACCCCAACAGTGGCATTTAAAGACTTGCAACCATAATATTCATATTCAGAACAAATTTGGACAAGTCCCTAACAGGCCATACCATCTGTGATTGAATTGCCGGTGTATCAGTCAAAATGTTGCAACATAATTTATTACATAGGAGAAATGTGTATAAAACTATGATAGCACATACCAAACATGGACAAAATGCATCAACAAAGAGGATACTGTACCTGTTACTGTCAATGTTTTGATTCTGAATGATCTGTCAGTTCTTCAGCTCTCTAAAACTCAAAAACATGCTGTTCCCCTTCGAGGGGAACTCGAACTGCGTCGGTTACGACACTATGGGAACGCCTATAGTGTCGTAACCGACGCAGTGTCTCGTTCCCCTATCTCGGGGAACAAGGGTTACATACGTAACCCGAGACGTTCGCCTTCGAGGGGAACTCGAACTGCGTCGGTTACGACACTATAGGCGTTCCCATTGTGTCGTAACCGACGCAGTGTCTCGTTCCCCTATCTCGGGGAACAAGGGTTACATACGTAACCCGAGACGTTTTTGCTGGACTTACAGCCGCCAAGAGAATGATTGCAACCCGTTGGAAACCACCTCATGACTTGCGTATTTGTACATGGACCCTATCCTTTTTGCATGTCATATGTATGGAGCTATCCACGCCTTGCATAAATGGAGCGCCAAGAAAGACTTGGGACACTTGGCTCATTGCTGAATCTTTGAAATCCATGCTGTAGACTTGTGCTATAGCCTTCCTGCTTCTATCTGTGCATGCGTTTGGTCCCTTTTGTCTTAAGCAGGTCTCCCTATCAATGCCTCTTGTTTGTTTGTGTGTTTGTTTGTGTCTGTCTCTGTGTGTCTTGTTTGTGAGCTGCAGACATTGTTCTTGCTGTTGAGTTTTTGTTGTGTCTCACTCCTTCCTGTATTTTCTCTCTTTGTTTTGGTGCACTGTACCTTCTTCAGTATGTGTAGTGTACTTTTCTAACAAAGAGGAAGAGCAATCAGAAGATATTAAACAATGTATAGAGAGGGTGGTGGTACATCACCTTATGTTTAAATGATTGTATGTTAAAACCATAGAACATGAGTCCATTCACATGTGCAAATTCTTTAATCATTGAAATCCACTTGAGTTGTCTTTGCCTCTTTTGTGTTTGTTTTGTAATCTTAAATTTGTGTTACATGTAACTAATTTGTTCTGCTATCTTGGCCAGGTCTCTCTTGAAAAAGAGATTTTATATACAATTAGACACAATTTAGACACAATACATAGCCTAGTCCTACTATTGATATAACACTATTCCACTGCTAAACAAGTGGCGGTAACACGCAATGCACTAGCAAAGACATGGACGAAGAAGACTGCAAGCTAATAAGCTTGGATGCAAGCAATACTAAATTTAAAAAACCTAAACATTTTTGCAAATGTTTTGTGTTTTACATAACTGTTGTTTAAAACCCCTTTAGGTTAAATCAACAACTACTCCGTCACATTGACAATCAGTTATGCTTTACATTTTGACGAAAAAGGAGTCTATGCAAAGGTTGGAATCATTTATTGAACTAAGGTTAACACAAAACAAACAATGGAGTGGGTAGATACTTCAAATAATGAAATCATGACATGGGTCATTTCTAGTTTAATGTCATATTACATTTGCACGGGGAAAGGGACTGAATTTGATACTAACCATCATTGTGGTTAGCATTGTTGTCTTGAATATGAAAAGACATTTTTAAGACTTCACATGTAGCCAATAAACAAATATTATCATACAATGAAATGTTAAATGATCATGTACACATGTTTATGTCTAAGAAATAATCTGAATACAATGCCATTCTCCCACTGCATGAATCAAAATTAGGTTTAACAAAATGGTTATGTTCACAATTTTCCCAGCAACTATGTACATATGAATACTGTACATATCTCAGGAAAGCTCGCTCACAAGCCCGCCGTCTGGTGCCAGGCCCAGACGGCGGGCTTGTGAGCGAGCGCCTGGTGGCAGGGTTTGCCACGGAGCCCGGTTGGGCACAGCCCGAAGAAGCAACGTTGCACTTCTCCCCCCAGCCCATGGGCCCACCACCTGTGGGAGGATCCAAAGGGGTCGGGTGCGCTGCCACATGGGTGGCAGCGAAGGTCAGGGGCTTCGACGGACCAGACCCGGGCGGCAGAGGCTGGCTCTGGGGACGTGGAATGTCACCTCTCTGGGGGGGGAAGGAGCCGGAACTTTTGCGGGGGGTGGAGCGCTACCAGTTAGATCTGGTAGGGCTTACCTCTACGCACAGTCTCGGTTCTGGAACCGTACTCCTGGATACGGGTTGGACTCTGTCTTACTCCGGAGTTGCCCATGGTGTGAGGTACCGGGCGGGTGTGGGGATACTCACAAGCCCCCAGCTGAGCGCCGCTGCGTTGGAGTTTACCCCGGTGGACGAGACGGTCGCCTCCCTACGCCTGCGGGTGATGGGGGGGGAAAACTCTGACTGTTGTTTGTGCATATGCACCAAACAAGAGTTTGGAGTATTCAGCCTTCTTGGAGACCTTGAATGGAGTCCTGTATGGGGCTCCAGTAGGGGACTCCATAGTTCTGCTGGGGTACTTCAACGCACACATGGGCAATGATGGAGATACTTGGAGAGGCGTGATTGGTAGGAACAGCCTCCCTGATCTGAATCAGAGTGGTTGACTGTTGTTGGACTTCTGTGCTAGTCATGGATTGTCCATCACAAACACCATG
>NC_045739.1:10404011-10404666 GCF_008692095.1 Etheostoma spectabile
GAACATAGGGATGCTCATAAGTGTACGTGGTACCAGAGCACCCTACGCCAAAGGTCAATGATCGATTTTATAATTGTTTCATCTGATCTGAGGCCGTATATTTTGGACACTCGGATGAAGAGAGGGGCAGAGCTGTCAACTGATCACCATCTGGTGGTGGTGGGGAAGGGGGTGGGGGAAGACTCTGGACAGAACCTGGTAAGCCCAAACAGGTAGTGCGGGTAAACTGGGAACGTCTGGAGGAGGCCCCTGTCCAAAGGACTTTCAACTCGCACCTCCGGCGGAGCTTTTCGTGCATCCCTGTGGAGGCTGGGGCATGAACCTGAGTGGACAATGTTCAAGTGGCGAGCTGTGGTCTTAGGGTTTAGGTGCCTCAAGGGCGGTAACCACCAAACACCTGGTGGACACCGGTGGTCAGGAGCCGTAGACTGAAGAAGGAGTCTTTCCGGGATACGTTATCCCGGAGGACTCCGGAGGCAGTTGCAGGGTACTGACAGGCCCGAATGGCTGCAACCTCTGCCGTGAAAGGGGCAAAGCAGCGGGTGTGGGAGAAGACATGGAGAAGGACTTTCGGTCGGCACCAAGGTTCTTCTTGAAAAGCGAGGAATCATCCAAGCTGTATACAGTAAGGATGGGATGTTGTTGACCTCAACTG
>NC_045739.1:10404921-10420536 GCF_008692095.1 Etheostoma spectabile
TGCCTAAGGAGTGGCAGACCGGGGTGGGGGTTCCCCTCTTCAAAAAGGGGGACCAGAGCGTGTGTGCCAATTACAGTGGTATCACACTTCTCAGCCTCCCTGGTAAAGTCTACTCCAAGGTGCTGGAAAGGAGGGTCGGCCGATAGTCGAACCTCGGATTGAAGAGAACAATGCGGATTCCGTCCTGGCCGTGGAACAACGGCTCAGATCTTTACTCTCGAAGGATCTGGAGGGGGCCTGGGAGTATGCCCAACCAGTCTACATGTGTTTGTGGATCTGGAGAAGGCGTATGACGGGTTCCCCGGGAGAAATTGTGGGAGGTGTGTGGGAGTATGGGGTGGGGGTCCCTTCTCAGGGCCATCCAATCTCTGTATGACCAAAGTGAGAGCTGTGTCGGGTTTCGGCAGGAGTCGGACTCGTTCCAGGTAGGGTTGGCCTCGCCAGGGCTGCGCTTTGTCACCAATCCTGTTGTAATACATATGGACAGGATATCGAGGCGTAGTCGGGTGGGTGGGGGGGTTGCAGTTCGGTGGGCTCAGGATCCATTGCGTTTTTGCAGATGATGGTCTGATGGTGTCATCGGTCTGTGACCTTCAGCACTTACTGGATCGGTTCGCAGCCGAGTGTGAAGCGGCTGGGATGAGGATCAGCACCTCTAAATCTGAGGCCATGGTTCTCAGCAGGAAACCGATGGAGTGTTTTTTCCGGGTAGGGAGTGAGTCCTTTCCTCAAGTGAAGGAGTTTAAGTACCTTGGGGTCTTGTTCGAGAGTGAGGGGACCATGGAGCGTGAGATTGGTCGGAGAATCAGTGCAGCCGGTGTGGTATTACATTCCGTTTATCGCACCGTTGTGACGAAAAGAGAGCTGAGCCAGAAGGCAAAGCTTTTGATCTACCGGGCAATTTTCGTTCCTATCCTCACCTATGGTCATGAAGGCTGGGTCATGACCGAAAGAACGAGATCGAGGGTACAAGCGGCCGAAATGGGTTTCCTCAGGAGGGTGGCTGGCATCTCCCTTAGAGATAGGGTGAGAAGCTCAGTCATCCAAGAGGAGCTCGGAGTAGAGCCGCTGCTCCTTTGCGTTGAAAGGAGCTGAGGTTGAGGTGGTTCGGGTATCTGGTAAGGATGCCTCCTGGGCGCCTCCCTAGGGAGGTGTTCCAGGCACGTCCAGCTGGGAGGAGGCCTTGGGGAAGACCCATGACTAGGTGGAGAGATTATATCTCCAACCTGGCCTGGGAACGTCTCGGGATCCCCCAGTCGGAGCTGGTTGATGTGGCTCGGGAAAGGGAAGTTTGGGGTCCCCTACTGGAGCTGCTGCCCCCGCAACCCGATATCGGATAAGCGGATGAAGATGGATGGATGGATGGATGTCTTTGACAAGCATGGCACTAAAGAAAGTATAAATAACAACCATCTGCCTATTACCGTTTCTCTGCCATATGGCTATTTCTTTTCTTCTTTTATTCATGCTCTATAGAGCTCAAAGGGCAGCTATGTATAATATACTATATACACCCATTGGTCACTTTATGAGGTACAGCAAACCTTGCAAGTACTGGGACCCCATTTGCCTTAACCCAGAACTTGCCAGAACTGATTTTGATCCATATTGACGTGATAGCATCACGCAGTTGCAACAGATTTGCTGGCTGCACAGTTGAGATCTGGTGATTGTGAAGGCAATTTGAACCAACAGTGAACTCATTGTCATGCTGAAAAAACTGTGTGAGATGATTTCAGACTAATGACATGGTGCGTTATCCTTCTGGAAGTAGCCAATAGAAGATGTAGGTATGCTGTGGTAATAAAGGGATTGACATGGTCAGCAACAATACTCAGCTAGTCTGTGGTGTTTAAACAATGCTCAATTGGTTCTTAGGGGACAAAGCGTGCCAAGAAAATACACACCACACCATAACACCACCAGCTGCCGGCACAATTGAAACAAGGCAGAATGGATCCATACTTTCATGTTTACGTCAAATTCTGACCTTACTCTCTTATTGTTGCAGCGGAAATCAAGACTCATCAGACGCAATGTTTTTCCGATCTTCCAATGTCTAATTTTGATGAGGCTGTGCCAATTGAAGCCTCAGTTTCCTGTTCTAGCTGACAGAAGAAGCCCCTGCTGTGGTCTTCTGCTGCTGTAGCCCATCTGCTTCAAGGTTTGATGTTTTGTGCATTCAGAGATGCTCTTCTGCATACTTTGGTTATAACAGGTGGTTATTTAAGGTACTGTTGCCTTTCTATCAAGTTGGACCAGTCTGACCATTCTTGTCTGACCTCTGCCATCAACATGGCATTTTTGCCAAGGGAACTACCGCTCACTAGATATTTCCTCTTTTTTGGACCATTCTCTGTGAACCCTAGAGATGGTTGTGCGTAAAAATACCAGTATATCAGTAGTTTCTGAAATACTCAAACCAGCCCGTCTGGCACCAACAACCATGCCACGTTAAACACTGTCTACGGTCCTAAATGCATTGAGTTGCCGGCATTTGATTGACAGATTGGATGTGTTGAACAGGCGTAGCCTACCTAATAAAGTGGCCAGGGAATGTACAGTATGTTCAGAGCAATAGGTTTTTATGCATACTGTTCACATCAGTAGGCCTTCTGAATGACCTTGAACATCAGTTTTCTCCATTGTTACATCCAAAGCAGTTCAGAGTTACACAAGCTTTATGTGTGAATAGTGCTTATACTTTACTGAGCAGCTCTTTTCAGCTATACTGCATAGTTTCAAGTGAACCTGCTTCCCAGTCATGACAGTAGGACCATCTAGTGGCTGAGTTGTGTAAAGTTACAAGATACAGATTACTGTTGGCAAGCTGTCACTCTTTGGGAATGCTTGAAAAAAAATCCCAGGGGAACAAAATGAGGGCCATATATTACGGGAAATCAGCAACGCTCTTTAGACAGTACAATGCTGCTCTTTATCAGACACTACAATGCAGCACCATTCAGTCACTGCTCCTGGCATCTGCTGCTCACAAAGGAGATTCAGCAAAGTCTGATTGCAGCTGAGTCTCTTTTAAAGTTACATTATTTAGCTCATGTTTCTGCTGGACCAATTGCAAAAGTATGTTGGACGGTTATACTCAAATGGAACAAATGCTAAATTTTCAAGTGTTTTAAATTGTAGTAAAGATCCCAAAGTTTCCATAGATACCAAATAAACCCAGTGTGAACTTTATTAACAACACATTAGGAAAAGCTATTCTGCCATGAAGTCCTCTTTTTAAGAAGCCTATGTTTAGTTTTTGAGTCAAAGAAGTATTGACTATTCTGGGAATCCTCAAGCATGTACTGACTGCTGATCTGTACATGCTTTAGATATGTATAAAAAAGCTCTGTTTTTTTTAACTGTGCACCAAAACTATACAATTTCCTACCCAAGGTTGGAAGAGATGCAATCTTTGTGAAAATTTTGAAACGGCCATAAAACTTATTACCTTTTACAAGTACAGAAAAGTGCTATATAAAAAGGTTTAATATTATTATACTGTATGATATATTTTTTAGTATTTCATTTCATGAGATATGACATTTGATAGAAGGTGTTGGACCACACAATGATTAATTCATAAAAAACTATGAAGACATTTATTTCATTTAATGATTTATTGACATTTACTTTTTTCCCCACCATGGTTTCTCTTGATACCAATATTATTTACCATAATGTTTCTTTTTCATTTAAATTACATTTATAATGTTTCACTCACATACACATTTATTGTTTAATTTTCTTATTGCAATAAACAAGAGTAGCCAGAATGAGTCAGGTATTGCTACAATTCGCCATACAAACTCCTTGTCCCCTCTGACAATGAAATTCAAAAATAACTTTATTGGCAAGACAAAATTACAAGATAGCCCCCCCCCCTCTCTCTCTTTCTCTCTCTGCTCTGGAAGAGGCTGAGGGCAGAATAAGGCTAAGGCTATTAGCCTAAACACAGCTAACATGAAATACCTGCCCAGAAAATAGGAATCTAAATTCTATTTCCCATATGTGTAATGAGGATGGATTAGTGGGAATTAACCACAGTATGGACATATATGTGGTGCTACTACTTGACTGACCTACCAGGGACAAGATTGCAGTACTTTGATTTAGTTCAGTCATTGATCAAGAATCTAGAATCTAGGATGATTGATCAATTTTTCAAAATCAAATACGTGCAGGTTGTTGTCTCCATTATTGTGTTAGGCCACTTCAACTCCAGGTTGCCTCTGACTCTGATTGGTGGGAGGTGGGGAGAGAGCAGGCCCCTACACACACTAGAATACATATGTTTACACACACACCAACAGGAAGGAGAGCATGGATCCTGGAATAGTATCTCACTCACAAAATGAACTCTGCAAAGAAGGTTTCGTTCAGCAACGAAAAAAAAGAGCACAACGGTGGAAGCTGACACCAAGCCTGCTTCTCCTTTAAGTAATGGCATTGATAATGGGATGATAATGATTTTTACTTTAACACATTTCTCACACACACAAAAAACAAACAATTCACTCAGTAAGTCCAACAAAGAAATAAACCTGTTGAACAATTCTAGCTTTAATCCCTTGATACCAGGCATTGTACCCTGTTCCCCAAGCAGAGATTACCATAGTAAAAAGGCCCTTTAATATGAAGGGTCGGTCCCTAAGCTCAGCTACACCTCTGTCTCTCTCTGTCCCTCTCTCAATCCTATTGAGGGCTTTTCCTCCTCATGAAAGAACAGAAAAGTCTGTCAGCTGGCGTGCTCCCAGTTTACACATGACTCCAGACAACATGTCACAACATGTCACAATGATAACAAGTCACTCTGATAAAATTTGCTCATTGCATTGCAATATTCAGACAAAGGTAAGACATTAGAGCTCATTGCTTCTCAATAAAAGGGCACAGTGTACATCTCGTTCTGAAAAGGGTGATTAAGCTGTTGAGCAAGAAAGTTTCTTCTTAACTTAGCTTTTGTGGCAACCCACTGAGTCAACAGGTCTGCGTGTGTGTCAGTCGGTTTTAGTTAACCCTTATATATTCCACCATCTAACAATTCCACCCTTCCTTATCCCTTCATGGATGCAGTATTTAACATTTTCTACCTACAAAAATATTTTTATTGTGTTTCCTATTTCTATGTGTGATATAAATGCTAACCAACAGTCCTAACCAAACAAATCAAAGTTCTCACCAGTCTTTGTAAAAGTCAAAATCATGGTGTGTTTCATGGCTTTCAGTTGTAAGACGGGAAGAATTGGTTGATGCCTTGAGTTGGACGTCTTGGCTCCCTGCCCTAGGTGGCCTCGCTGAGTTCTGGCTCGGTGGTCACTACAGCTCAAGATCATATCTCCAAGAATGTATTTGGCTTTCATCTTCCTCTTTTTAATTTGTTCCCTTTGAACATTATGGTTTCCAGTGTTGATGTGCCCTGTGCTATAGACTCATGTGAACCTTTGGAGATGGGGGAGGTGTGTAGGAGGATTGGGCAGCAATGGAATAGTTCAATCCAATGAATCAGAAGCCTGACCCTGCAGAATCTTATTGCCAGGTTGCATGCAGACACAACATAGATACATCAGAACACAGGGTCGCACCTATGTCATATCTCCCCACCTACACAGTGAATCAGCCTGCGAATAAAGACCACAGCAAGGTTGACAGCTTTCTTTTGGATGGCTTAAGAAGTCTCACCTCACAATACATTTGAACTATGCTCTCTTCAGTAACTAAAAGAACAGATTATTGCCATGAAAAAACAATCTATGCTAAACATAGGGATCATGTATCAAATACAGAAGTGCATTGTGTACCAATGTGTGACTTCTGCTGTTTTTCCCATCCTCGTTCCCCTTTAGTGAGGCCCTTCTCTGACTGATATAGAGGTTGGCAGATGTGCCCTGTAGCATTTTTTGTTGGTGCAGTCTATTTTAAAACACAGATTTGTTTTGGCCTGTGTGTGTCTGCATGCTGCCTGGGGTCAATGCGCTGACCTGTGCCAGCCCTCCTCTCACCTCACCGTATCAGGAAATGACATGGGAGTGCAATCCCCCACAGTTACTTTTCTGCTCTCCTAACCCCCCTCCCACCACCATCACCACCACCACTACCATCAGACATGTTCAGATGGCTATGACCTCCCTGTCAACCCAAGTCATGTTGTATATAGCAAAGACCTAGTGTCACAAACTGAAGAGTTGCTGGCCATCAGCGCAGAAGGGGACGTGTACTGTACCGTGGAGGCCACCACAGCTACGTGTGGCGCATACAGCAAAGACTGATTGAAGCAGCTACCCTACTGACATAACATTATTGTCTTGGTTTTTGAGGTGCATAGGATGAGAAGAACACGTTGAGCCGTGATGACAGGAGAAAACCAACCTGGCACAGAATAATTACGCAAGTAACACTACATGTGGTTTAATCTTTCCAGTAAGGTGTGCATGTGTTTCTTCTGTAGCTATCGAGGCGGCCATGGCAGGGCTACAGTGCAAGGGAGAGGGACTAGGGGAGGTGAGAGATGTACAAGGGAGTTCAATGCATGATGAAAATCTCTCCATCTGCAGATCACTCAGAAGTCTTTGAAATGGAGGGAGAGTTTCAGGTAAAGGGAAGAAAGACATATACTTTGACTCTCCGCTGCTCCCTTGCTTGTCTCTCAGTTCAATAATTAAATGGTTAGAATTTCCCCCATATCAATTGCTGTTAGTTGATCATTTTTGTATCTTCACAGTGTGCTTTTGGAGTGGCTGTTCCGGACTGGCCAAAGTCAAAGGGTGATGTGTCAGTAAGGGGAGAAGAGGATTTGCCCGTGGGTGGTGCGGATAGGCCCGGGGGCGGGTCTCAGGATGGTGTGGCTAAGAGGTGGGCCTTGTAATAGGTGATGGTGTGGGTGGTGCCCAGGAGCTGCTGCACGGAGAGCCAGATGGTTCGAGGAAGCTGCAGCAGCCATTGCTGCAGCAACAGCCAAGGGGCTGGGCAAGAGCCCTGCACCCAAAGCTTTGGTGAGATCCTTGGAGAAGGTCAAAGAAGACTGCAAACAGAAGGAGGTGCACAGAGAGACACAAGACAAGAAAGCAGGGATAAAATGATTAGTTACAGAAGGTCAACACATGGAGGGGAAACATAAATAGACTTTCTTCTCCAGACTCTCCAGTTTCAGTTCAATTGAGGTAATATTTTTAGGAAGAGGTCACAGCCAAAAACAGGCAGGCTTTTGTTGGGATCAAATAAACACGCTCTAACCACTCCAAGGCCTTGTGGACCTCATGGTCTTGATTATCACTGTCGACGTAACCCGTGGATTCCAGGTTTGCTGACTGTGTCACAGAAGAAGTTACAGTTCAACAGAGAAACTTGAAAGGTTACCGTCAGATCAGCTCCCCTGTGCTTCTTGTGTCGGCTAAGGAGGGGGTTAGGCTTGCCCGCCATGCCGTCCCGGTGCCTTCGACTTGATATATGCTGAAAAGGAGGGAACACAGGAAGACAAATTGTTCTTACTTTCCCTAAGTGAAAATTATTTCCGTATTAAAACATCAAAATGGATATGACTGTTTTTGACCTGAGAATGTCTCCCATTATTAAATAATTATGGTAATTACAAATGTTCTCACAAAATGTTTGTTGCATGAAAAAGTAATCTTTAGACTTCCAAAAGAGCCCGTAATATCATATGCAAATTATTTCATAGATAACTATTAAATGTAATTGTTGGTTAAAATGCATTTCTCCCTCCTACCTGTTTGAGTTGTAGTTCAGAGTTGACCCGCACATTGCAGATCTCACAGTGGAAGGTTCGTTCCTGAGTGTTGGGGTCCACCGGCCCCCCTCCCTGCTCTCCAATGGGCTTGGGGCCCAGGCGAGGATACGCCTTGATGGGGCCCAGCCCGCTTCGTGCCTCTAAGATAGTTTTGTGTTTTGTACCTGCGGACACACACACACACACACACACACACACACACACACACACACAGCCATTAAGCAAGATGAAATTATATATTTAGAAGCTAAAAGAATGAAATAATACAGTGCCAAAGCGCATCACTATTTATAACACATGAGTCATGCCACAGTTTCTCTTTAACTCATAACAGTGAGTTGGAGAAACAGTGACGGTGACAAATATCAGGGTATGAAAGAAAAGAAAGAGAGAAAAGAGAACAAGGAAATAAATGTACCACTGGCTTGATTCTCCAATAATTGGTCGCATATGCACAACACACACAGCATGTTGCTGTATAAAGTTGCAGGGGAAAGTTGTTGCCACTAGAGGGCTGCAGTCAGACAGCCGTGCAGCTGAATGATGAACTCAAAGCCCTCTCCCATGCGAATTTTACAATAACTGGTTGATGGTGTTTGATCAGTGGAGTGGGTGAGATACAACCATAGCGTGTGCACTGTAGTAAATTATACTAGTAGGGTAAAAATCAAGATGTCTTATTATTGAATTCTGAATGATGTTTATGCTTTGTAACACATTCCTACAGCTGATCAATCAAAACAGGGGCCCTTGTTTGATTACAGATTGGCATGTTACACTAGACACAAGACAATTACATCAAAAACACAACAGATGTGTTTCTTGGCAAAACCAACTTAGACGTTACATATGAACTCATGCCTCGTAATGGTCAAATTCCCCAGAGTCCACCCAACGCCCTGCTATTAATACAATCATGACTCCAGCCAGAATAAAAACTTATTCTTACATATTCAGCAATTCAAAAATTCTACTTTGTCAGATGTTTTCAATAAAAGATGTCCAACTGCTGAAAAAAATGAATTTACAAAAGGTTCTAAACTGTGGGGATGCAGGTTTCATACATTTACATGAAGTATTTCTATAGGCAGTCTTTTCTTAATTTGAACAAATCACACTCCAGGGGGCTGAATTTGGAGGCGGCATACGGAAAGGTGCTCTTGCACACTACGTTCCCTTTCAAGTGGTCTGCAAAGCAGCACACCGTAGAGTGCACCAGAATACTTTCTCATTAAATAATCACGCATTTTGTTCTTGGCTGAAAATGTTTAGTCATGCCCCCCCATCGACCCCTATGCCTCTCTGCTCACAAAGTAAAGCATCCCACTGTCTTTGGCTCTGCCTTTGAGTCACTCAGCCTGAAATCCCTTTGAACAGAGTTAATGTTACAGAAGAGAGAGAAATGGTCAGGGTAGGGTGGCTGGTGGGGGACATAGAGGCTGTGGGTTCCATTGGGGAGGAAAGGGCTGGAATGCTCGTGGCCAGAAAATGTGCTCTTGGGTTGTCTGTTTTTGCCTTTGCTATATTTTGGTCTGACAATGGATGGCCCGGCGCTAAGGTTGACTCATAGTGTAAACCAAAACACAAGCAGACAAGTCACATTTGAAAACAAAGAAATATGCAATGAATTAACAGGAAATTGTTGAAATAACATTACATACACATCATTATTTTTTTCTTTACTGCTGTTCATTCCGTAACACGCATGCTGCTCATCTGTCTGCATGACGTATGCTCTTATTTTTTTAACCCTGCTAACATGCACAGTTTTGATTTTGAGTATGAGTGAGGGTGATTGTTTCCAGATTGTTTCCCCCATAGAGTTTCAACTGTTTCAACTCTGCCATTCAGCGTTTGAATTTTGGAGCCAGGTAGCTGACAGCAGGCTGTGACTCAGGGGCATGTTTAGAAGTTGTAATCTGTGTGTGATCTCTTTTTATACTTCCATGTGCCTGTACGTCGTAATCACGCTAGTAGGCAGATGTAACACACACTTGTTGTTGTGTAGGTGTTAGACAGATAAACAATTAATCAGCGCCTGATAAAGCATAAACTCCAAAAGCCTTCCATAGGTTAATCCAACCATAATGGTGGCCGTGATTGCATTTGTATTGATTAATACTGTATCCAACTGTAAGAGGTGTTTGTGAGCTGGCTCGCCAAACACCACTCAAGGAAAATGGGATACAGTTACACTGATGTGGGGTCAGTCCATCAATGTCTATGTCTCTGTAGTATTTTCCTCTGTGTAGGAGAGTGTATAAATAATTAAGAGAGGAGGTCGGCAGATACAAACTGTCCTCAAAGAGACAAATGGTCACAGGGAGAGCTAAGTCGGTAGGGCATAAAGGATTAAAGAAGACAGTGGGCACCTCAGGGGTATTTGCAGCCCTGAGAAAGTGTTGTCATCTGTGAAAGCTGTCTGGCAGAACGTTGAGGCGGGTATTGTGGTAAGCTCAGCCACATAACATATTTTTCTCTTATTCCCTCATGCAGTGGTTACCCGCCTCAACCATCCTTTCCTGCAATCTTTTCAAGTGGAAGGCTTCAGGCTATGGGGAACCATTTTTATGCTGCGTTTTGCAAATGATAAGACAAATCATGAATCTTTAATTTTTGTCTTGTATGTTTGAAGAAAGTGGAGTGTGTTAGCAGAGTGCTGCATGAGAGAGTCACACACACGCACGCATGCACGCACGCATGCATGCACGCACACCCACGCGCACGGGCTTGGTTACATAGGTGAAGCCTGTCGGTGTCAGACAGCTCTGTTAATCTACTGATCAGTGTTCTTCTCAGTACCCTCTGCTGGGGCGCAGTTAACAGAAATGGTGTGTACAGCAGTGTGTACAGTAAAGGCAGTCAGGTTATAAGATGTATGTTTGTGCAACTTTAAGGAGCCTTGAAATTAAAAGTAACAATTTAAATTTGTCGTTAACTAATTTAACACGCTTGATTCAACCTCGACACAGTTATTAAAAACTGCTACAATGTTCTAGAGACTTGGTGTTGAAACAACTATAATTACTTATTACGGTAAAATAAGAATTATCGTTCATCATTCATGTTCTGAAATTGTTTTAAAAGCATCAATTGCAGTAATTCCTGGTGCACATGACAACCAGCAATTACTGTATTACTTTGAAGGGATTGTAGAATATTGCAATTTTGATGAAATATAAAATATATATATCCATGTATAGATTTATACACAATATATATAAAAGGTTCACTCAAAAATGTAATTTAACTGATCATTTAATAGGAAGTGTTATTACATAACTATGTTACTAAATCTTCAGTTACAATATGTATTATTGTATTATATATATAAAATATCTTATTTTCAAAAATGTAAATATCTCAAATTATTTTCAAAGCAGTAGTTGTGTGAATGTTGGTTTTCAATGAATGTCGTCTCTTAAACTGACCAGTTTTTGGTTTTCTCTGAGCCCACGAATGTCTTCTCATCATCTAGAAGTGCATTACATTTGCAACCCTTATTTACACTCTTTGATTATTTTTTTAAATAGAATGTCATAATATTTAGAAGTTGCTACATGGGTCTTTCTTGGCAAAATTCCTCTGACACATTATTGAGACATTTTGTTTTCAGCAACAACAACAACAACAGCGTGGTTTGAGTAAACAGCGAAGAATCCAACCACAGCTGAAAGGTTCCACCTCCAGAAAGTCATATTTCATCAACAGAAGATCCAAAAACATCAAAGTTAATTCCACATGGTTTGCTTAGCAAATTTCAGAGTGTGCAGAAGCTGAGCAATATCAACGCAGAACACACCTTTGTTGTGGGCCTCCAGCTGTGACAGGGAATTGACAGCCACCTTGCACAGTGAGCAGTATAGCAGCTTCTTGGCCTTGTCCTCCTCTGTCTCTGGATTAGCCAGGCTGGAGGCCGTGGTGCCGGCAGCTCCTGAAACCGGGGGTCCGGATCCCGGCTGCTCTGAGCTGGCGCTGCCAGTGCCGCAGCCTGGGGAGGATGAGGAAGGGGGTATCAGGGGAGGGGTGTGAGTGGGCAGAAGGGGGCACACCGAGGGGATGGGGGAGTCTATGGGTGGGTTAGGCGGGGTGGTAAGAGGGAGAAGGGGCCCTGGGGCCAGCAGCGGCCCTGTGGCCAGCAGCCTCTGCGACAGAGGCCGTATTTCATCTGCAAAAACAAAGAGAAAAACAAAGAAAGAAATAGAATAAATTATGTATGGAGAACAATCAAATAACTTTTTTGTGGTCCAAAAAGTACATAACTCAGACAATAAAGTGTTTTACTGTTGACTTCATTGTCTTTAAACTCAGCAGTGAAGCAAAGTATCCCTGACATAAACTTGCTGCTATGTTAAACCACATCGCTCACCCCTCCCAGTCAAATGTGGACAGCATTACGCAGACAAACCAACATAAAGCGCTTAAAGACGGAAGTGCTTTTTAATTCCTATACTGTAGCCTATAGGCGTAATTGGTTAAAAAGAGTTATTTTTAATTTTTTTACTATCAATTTTTTTCTGTAGTTACAAGAAAGTGGATCAGAGGGGGAAAACCTATGTCACACATAAAGGCATGGACATATGTTTTTAGGCTTATTGAAGTTTTTTTTAATCTTTCACTGATGTGGTCTCATGTTATTGAAATATTTCTCGAAGGGAGAAATCGGAAACAGATGCCACAGCCTGTGCATGCTTTGACTCACCTGTTGTTTTGGCTGGGTTTAAAGCAAAATGGCATTTTATTTGTCACCAGGGCAAAAGAAATATTAAGTAATCTCTGCTCTGACTCTTTGCTTCCTTTGCTTGTGCTAGCTCCCTTTTGCTTTATTTCCTTATTGTTGCATATTTAAATTGCATGACGGGGACTCTTTCTTTCCTTTCACCAAACATGTTTATACATACATTTCTAGACACATGTTTCTGGTCAATCACTCCCATACGCAACGTCTTCTGTATTCACTAAGTAATGGGTGTTGCCTGAAAAAATACACTCTAAATTTGGGTGGGGTATTCAGAACTCTCCCCATCAGCAGGGACCAGCAGGCCCTCGTCCAAACTCCACAGGATGTAGCGCCGAGGGCAAGCAAAGGAAAAGCCCCACAAGATCATGGTATTAAAGGGATATCATGGAGTATTTCTGGGAAGAAAACAAATGTTGACTTTAACTGCTCAATATCCTTTTAAGGATTACCACATGCTTTGTCATTTTGTCACATAGCAGAGTCCATAAGGGTTGTGATATGTTTATGTTTTTGTTTCACCCTGTGAGTTTTATGTGACTATATGATCATTTGTGTAATGTATAGTTGTTGTGGCTACTTAATTGCATCATCTCTGATAAAGATGCCCTTGTGAGTGCTTTCCATTCTACTGCTTTCCAAGATCAAAATTACCTCTCTTTCCATATGGTGAGTTTCCAGCTGCAAGGCGGCTGCACAAAGCGTTTGTCAAACAGATGTTTTGATAAAATGAATATTTCTTACTCTGACTCTTTGTGGCATTGAGAAGTCCACAAACCAAGTCTGAATCATAGTACATTCTGAGGGGTAGTGCTCAAATGGGGATTTTTGTGACTCATAATATGCTTACTTTGCTACATCGTTGTCTGAGCTGGTTACTGTAGGTAAATTGCAGTGCTTGTAACTACAAGTGCATGGAGGCAGAATGATAGAGAAGCTAAAGTAGTTCTCTCTAGTATTGTTGTTGAATTTTTGCCCACACACAGGCACATACACAAACACACACATGGTTTCATTACAATGCCGACAAACAAACCCCTAATCCACAGTGTCCATAACATATGATTTTAGTTCAAATCAAGTGGGAAGGAATAGAGGTGGTTGGCCAAATAGTAATGAGAGATTTCATGATTCATGATGGCCTGGAGGTCCTCTGGTCTTACCAAACCATCACATCCAGTTACTGTTTCACCTCATACCAAAGTAAATGCCTCTTACCCTCATCCCTCCCCACAAATTAATCTTGAGGGTAACCCCTCGGGGCCTCCATAACCCATCTCAGCAACCCAAAATTCTGTATCTCACTGAGCAGCAAAGTGTTTGTTTTTGTTATATTTTCTGACTTAAATGTAAAGCATGAAACATTAATTTTAGATTTTGCTATTTTCTCTGAGTAGCAAAGACAACTTGCTCTATTTTTCTTGCCCTGAGAATGCCACTGTCAGAGTAATTTGAATCTAGGGATATACTTAAAGCTTAATTCAACTTTGTTCAAGCAGTTAACTGACCTTCTACCCTGCTAGCTGGCCTCATAGCCAAACAGAAGAAGGCATTATTCACTGGGAAAGGTCAGCAGAGGGAGATAACTCAGTCCAGATGCTTGACACTAAAACTTGATGTGTCTGCATTACCTTAATCCACGTCAGGAAATTAAAGCTATGTATAGTATGCATTCCATGGGGAGAGTTTTTGTTGATAAATATGTGAGATTTAATACAAACTTTTTAGGATTCAGACCAAAACCACTTCCGTTGTTTGCTGCAAGAGTCAAAGTTTGTCATTATTCCTTGAGTGTGACATTTTGTCTATTCCGCGAAGACTTCTTGGAAATGTAAAAAAATATCTGATTGTGGAATTAGAGTGGAAGACAGTGTGTTAAGGAGTGGTTATGTGACATGAGAATGTAAATGATCCCATAAGGTCTGAAAGCAGACAAAGAATAAGCGTTTTGTTGTTAAATAAAAATGTAAAAATGTAAAGCTGAAAGCAGAACAACAGAGTTATTGCCATTAACAATCCTAGGCGTAGGTGGAATGTTGTGCATGGATTTGGATATGCTTTGTTTATCTCAAATGTCGAATGAAAGTGGTGCAATTTAAACCAAGGTAAACAGATTACAAAGGGCTGCATTATTGTGAGTTTTAAGTATTATAAGATACTGTTCCTGCAAAAAAACAGGAGGTTTAACAGGAGGACTGGTGTATTGACTGTGTGGGTATTCTTAATGATTAACGAGCTAAGAAACCCAATGCTTGCCCTACGAGAGGCCGAGCCTCATACATAATGCAGTTGGGTGCCTTTTTTCCAGTCTGGCTTGCAGCCTATCTAGTCTCTCTCTCTCTCTCACACACACACACACACACACACACACACACACACACACACACACACACACACACACACACACACACACACACACACACACACACACACACACACATTATTTAATTATTTCTGCTTGATTTAGTCAAATATCTCACTTCAGATAATATCCCCAGAAAACTTCAAGACTAAAAACAAATATAGAAAGAGCACAAAAAGCCTTTGTAACTCAATACTACAGTCACCTCATGACCATGAAACCCTAGCCCTCACATGAAAGGCATCTGTTTAATTGACCTTGGGTGTGTGTGCGCCTGTGGGAGTTTTTGCGTGGACTTAAAGAGACGTAATACTGTATCAGGGTGGATTTAACAGTGTCCTTCATTAGAGTGGGAGTGTCAGACAGCCAAGGGATAAAGAAGAGGGGAAGGAGGGAGGGAAGAGAAGAGTTTCTCTCCAAGTAGACAGCTGTCTCTGAGTCACTCAGCCAACCCCTCACTTTACCAGGCCAAATACGCCAAAGCCATTGGCCTCCTCTTTGCGGGTCATCTCTGTACGCAAACCTTTTGAGGGCTATAAAACTTGTGATCTGTTCTAAGAACTGTGAGGTAACAGTGGTGGACGGTGGGTGTGGCCTTGACCAACTGCCACTTTGCTTGTTTGAAAGCCAAGATGTCTCTCTCTTTCTCATGGGCGAGCCAAATTCTCTGGGCGGGCAGAGCAGAGAAAAGGGACATGATCTTGCCCCTTATGACCTCAAAAGGAGCAAGATTCCAGGTCGGCCCATCTCAGCTTTCATTTTCTC